>NC_134488.1:13996451-14026451 GCF_040206685.1 Ascaphus truei
AGAATGGGAGTGATCTCAGCAGTGGATTGCCAGTACTTGCCAGTCTTTCCAGGCGCAGAATCTCTCTAACTCTACGCGTTTCGCAACAGCTTCGTCATTAAATATTGTAATGTTTATTGGGGGCCTAGTAGGGCTGTTGTGTGTATTTTATTTTATTGTGGGGAGTAGGTGAAGGGGGTAGTATCACCAAGGATGGGTGTTTAGGCCTATCGGGTGGGTAGTGGGAGGGGTTAACCCCTTCATAACCGTAGCGGTATCCGCAAGGCCTTAACACCAAAAAAAGGGCCAAATACCCCCTTCACCTACTCCGCTACCCAAAATAAACATGGTACTGGTGTTTAACCTCTTCATTTCCTTAGCGGATATCCGCTAAGGTAATGAAGCTGCTTTAATATAATTTTTATTAATAGTGTGTGCAGGCAGGGGGTCTCCGGAGCTGAACTGCTTTGATTTCAGCCCCGGGGATGCCCTGCTTCCCGATATACAGACCCCGTTATTGGGTGCCGGTATCTCCTATTCATGTAAATATCCCCCATCACATGACCGTGGGAATCAAAAGCATAAGAGAAACCGGCACCCCATAACGGGACCTGTATCTCGGGAAGCAGGGGTCCCGGACCTGCAATCAACTCGATTATGCTCTGGAGACCCTCTGCTCATCAACTCTAGTAATAAAATGTATATGACAAAACATAAATTTCGGGCGAGATTTGCGCTGGGAGAGGCGGCGCTCTCTGAGCAGCTCTCTCTGCAGCAGAAAGGAATCGCCAGGTTAGGCCTTTTCAGAGAGGCGATTCTATCGCCGGCGGCAACTCGCCCGTTTTGTGAATTTTGCTTTCACAGGTAATCGAAGCTTTCTGAATACCGTGCGCTTTTTATCATGTGAACTGAATTTAGGGTCATGTGACTTGTACACTGGCTTTTAATAAAACATTGTTTTGTGAACTGTGACAATTTTTATGCTGTTTATGCTGTGCAAATTTCTCCTCCTAATTAGTAAACTTCAGCAAAAATCACTATGTAGGGTTTAGAATATGTCAGGCATCAAAGGGTTAAACTATTTATGCCACAGGGTTATGTAAGAAATACTATTACATATCCCTATGGTACAAAAGTGCTACAGTATATCTCCCACTCCTCCACAATTGCATTGCAAGCACTAATTTGTAGGAGTTATGGTGTATTTGCTTTGCTGGTGCTTTTTAACGCCATGTTAACACCCTTTTTGTGTATGCAAATAAGCTGAATATTGCTACCTATTTATAAATACTACCTATCTATAATTAATTAGTGGGGATAATTTGTAGCTATATCAACTATTTGTGAATCTAGCCCTACACACTATGGGGACTATTCTAGTAGCTTCGATAAAATCACAGCCAAATCGAATTGCTTGGCATGACCCTACCTCACGGTCTGACGTTTGTGTTATCGTGGTATTCAGAAAGAGTTATCGCAAATCAGAATCAGAAACTGTGAGGTAGGAGAATTCCTATACCGCTCCTGATAGCAGTGTCTCTATCTATGTCTTTCTAAGTTCTACCGCTGCGATCTGCCTGCAGTCTTTAAGAACTGCATGGAGAGAGCTGCATCTCACTGCAAAGCTCTTACAGGCGATTGCACTGTTTTAATTAAAAGTTTAATAGCTCAGTATTGAAGCATGGGGTTTCTTGCTTCACCATCTGGAGCATATACTATTGGTACACAATCTCCCTCTGAATCGGCAGCTAAATTCACCACAATATCTGGTGTGGGGACCATGGGCGTCCGCAGGGGGGGGCAAGGGGGGGCGCTTGCCCCCCCCTGGATCTTGGGCCGCCAACAGCGGGGAACAGAGGGCACTGGCGTGACAGGATTTAGCCGCTCTTCTGCAAAAAAACAAAACCTCCCTTGTCTGCCAGGATTTTTTTTTTTTGTCCCTCGCAAGCTCTATCTCAGCGGTGCGCAGGGGGGCGCCAAATTATTTAGGGGGGGCGCCGCCTGTGCGGCAAAACCTGGGGGCAGAGCAGGGGCAGAGCAGAGCAATGCCAGGCAGAAGATCCGTGCTGTGTTTCCCTGTGCTTGCAGAGGGGGCGGGGCGTCCCTCTGCACACAGACACAAGCCCTCCTCTTCCTGTCTGCAAGCAGTACGTGTGTGTGTGTGTGTGTGTGTGTGTGTGTGTGTGTGTGTGTGTGTGTGTATAGTGATGTGTGTGTGTGTGTATATATATGTATAGTGATGTCAATCTGTGTGTGTGTGTGTGTGTGTGTGTATATATATGTATAGTGATGTGTGTGTGTGTATATATAGTGATGTGTGTAGATGTGTGTATATATGTATAGTGATGTGTGTGTGTGTGTGTGTGTGTGTGTGTGTGTGTATATATGTATAGTGATGTGTGTGTGTGTGTATATATATATATGTATAATGATGTGTGTGTGTGTGTGTGTGTGTATATATATGTATAGTGATGTGTGTGTGTGTGTATATGTATAGTGATGTGTGTGTGTGTGTGTGTGTGTGTATATGTATAGTGATGTGTGTGTGTGTGTGTGTGTATATATAAAATGTGTAGTGATGTGTGTGTTTTGTGATTGAATGTGTGCTGTGATTGTGTGTGGTGTGGGGGGTGTTGTTTGTGTTGTGATTGATTGTGTGCTTGGCGAGACAAACAAAATTGACATTGAAGCATGCTCAGCAGCAGTCAATGTGCACAACCCCACACCCACACACAAACACACACAAACACAGAAATAGCCCTGATCCATACCCCCCACTCGTGCTTGCAAAATTATGCAGGACACCCTGTGCTCATGCTTGGAGAGTTGGTGATGTCACCACTCTCGGCGGCAGCGTGGACGCAGCCTAATTTTGCAAGCGCGAGCTGTTGAAACATATTTGTATTTACATTGTATATCGTTTAATAAAGGGGGGGGGGGGGGTTCATGTGATTTTGATTACGTCAGGCAGGGGGGGGCCCGAGAAATTAAAAGGATGAAAAGGGGGGCTCGGCATAAAAAGTTTGCTCACCCCTGCGAGTCTATCTGACCTTGCATAGCGAGGCCTGCCCTTTCCTGCATGGAGCAAGTCAGGTGACTACTGCTCCATGCCACTCTCACTTCCCCCTTGTCCTCCTGCTCTGATTCCCCCCCCCCCTGCTCCGGTCCCCCCTTCCCGTTCCGATTCCCCCCCTGCTCCAGGTCCCCCCTTCCCGTTCCGATTCCCCCCCCCCTGCTCCGATTCCCCCTTGTTGCGAGTGTCTGAGTTTGTGTCTGAGTGTGTGTCTGTGTGTGTGTGAGATCAGGGGGGGAGGGAATGAATGTGAGGAGGACGGATTCAGGGAGTGGGTTTGAGTCAGAGGGGCATAATTGATGGAGGGGGAGAGTGAGGAGACAGGGGTGTAATAGAGGAAGAGAGGGGTGAGGGGAGAGAGTGAATGAAGAAGAGAGGGGGTAAGAAAGAGATGGGGCTACACCTTGGGACTATCTGCATTAGAGTGGCGTGTGTGGTGTGTGGTGTGTGTGGTGTGGGGTGTGTGTGTGTCTGAGTCTGAGTGAGAGAGAGAGAGTCTGAGTGAGAGAGAGAGAGTCTGAGTTAGCGAGGGATTCTGAAGGGGAGGGAGTCTGAGGGGGGGAGTCTGAGAGAGTCTGAGGGGGAGAGAGTCTGAGGGGGAGAGAGTCTGAGGGGGAGAGAGTCTGAGGGGGAGAGAGTCTGAGGGGGAGAGAGAGAGTCTGGGAGGGAGAGTGAGAGTCTGAGAGGGAGAGTGAGAGTCTGAGAGGGAGAGGGAGAGTGAGAGTCTGAGAGGGAGAGTGAGAGTCTGAGAGGGAGAGGGAGAGTCGGAGAGGGAGAGTGAGAGTCTGAGAGGGAGAGTGAGAGTCTGAGAGGGAGAGGGAGAGTCTGAGAGGGAGAGTGAGAGGGAGAGTGAGAGTCGGAGAGGGAGAGTCTGAGAGGGAGAGTCTGAGAGGGAGAGTCTGAGAGGGAGAGTCTGAGAGGGAGAGTGGGAGAGGGAGAGTCTGAGAGGGAGAGTCTGAGAGGGAGAGGGAGAGGGAGAGTCTGAGAGGGAGAGTCTGAGAGGGAGAGGGAGAGTGGGAGAGGGAGAGTGAGAGGGAGAGGGAGAGTCTGAGATGGAGAGTCTGAGAGGGAGAGTCTGAGAGGGGGAGAGTCTGAGAGGGGGAGAGTCTGAGAGGGGGAGAGTCTGAGAGAGGGAGGGTGTGTGTTTGTGTCTGTCTGTCTGTGAATGAATACAGACACCAACCCACAGTCAGTCAGTCACCCACCCAAGTGTCAGTCAGTCACCCAAGTGTCAGTCACACACGAGTCAGTCAGTCAAAGTGTCAGTCACCCACCCCGTCACCCCCCCTCCCCCCCCCACAACCACTCTCTCTCTCTGTCTAGTTAACATTATGCCCCCCCTGAAAACATTTCTGCGGACGCCCATGGTGGGGACATTTGCCTCTGGCTTGGGCTCAGACTTTGAGCGATCATTCTGGGCTACCTAGATTCCACTTTTGTGGTTTTCCTAGTGTCCAGGATCACTGTCCGGGCTACAGCGATAGGCACAGATGCTGGAGAACTGCTCTCTTGCTTGAGCTCTGCAAGCAGGACCTCTATTGCTGCCGGGCAGACCCGCCTTTGATCAGGACTCCGGTGCCGACTGCATTGGAGTCACTCTTACAACACTTTTAACTTCTGGGGTGCCTACTGCACCCTGCGCTGCTGATCCTACCTGGATCTGGGGCTCTGATATGGGGCTGAGCATGCCCTGGACTTTCTCTCTGGTTCTCTCTCATGGGGACACCACTACACTGGTGCCAACTGCACCATTGGTCTCTCTTGGGAGATCCTCCACCAGCCTAGTGCTGATCACATGCGAGCCATAGTCTTGAGGGCCGCGGCAGGCGTGGTGCCGATTTCCCCCCGAGCCTCAAGGTTGGGTGGATGTAACTCCTGGGACCTCCAGCTGATTGCAGGCCGGGTACTAGCCTCCCTCATTATCCACAGAGTTACAGCCTCCTCTGGGTCCTTCTTCAGCAGAAGCTGGATGGCTACCACTTTCTCTGCCTCTGTGGCTTTGGGTCCCAGAGTTCTCTGGATTAGACCTTGCCTCCCGGGGTAGTTGCTTGCCCCAATGTTGATCCCGCTAGAGCCAAAGCAACCTGGCTGCTTTATTCCTCTCAAAAACATGATGGATGGTTTCCATTCTCATCAGGGATGTGGTGTTGTGCCCCAATTCAGGCCAGTAGATCCCGGAGCATATTCACATAGTTTCCCCATGACTTAGACCACATGTCGACCCCACTTCCATGGTGCCTCAGCATCGGGCTATGATCGCTGCTCCACTGGCTCACGATCCACAAAAACAAAAAAAGGGGAAGTTATCCCTGAGGGAGTTGGTTGTTGCTGTGCTTCTGTGTCTGGAGGTCAATTAGGTTAATACCTTTACACTATTAACAGAATGCAGTTTGTCCAGGTACTAAGAATATTATCACACGCTTCCGCCAGTTTTTCTGTCACATCAGGGAGTGCCTCAAGACCAGAGGTTCACAATCTGCACCCAGAACCTTAGGTCTCTGCTGTCACCAGAGCCTGTACGGAGGTAAAAATTGTAAAGCCCCTAGAGTTTTTGATATGAGGACTCAACAACAGGGTTTCCAATGCCAAGGGAAAGATACAGGAAATGGGACAAATACTTGCTGAAAGAGCTTGATCACAGTCCTCCAGGATGGGGCCAGAGTGAAGAAATGTCAGGCTCTATTAGTCCTTCCGAGGGCTCAAGTTGAGCCTAAACATTCCACATATCCCACCACAAGTCCTTGGGTAACTTCCCAGCAGTTGAATAAACAAAGTACTGGAACAGGGCTGGTAACCTCCTGACTACCAAGTTCACATGGGATGATAGCCTCCTGGCTACATGGTTGTTAAAGTGGGGACCGCCATCTTGGATGCCCCAAAACAAAGGTATCCTGTGTAGGACAAAACAGGGAGACGTGGCTTTGTAGACCTCTGGCTACCCAGCCCAAGGTAGTTGGTAACTAACTAGCTACTTGCCTATAATGGTGGGGATCGCTCTTCGTGGAGTGTGGTTACCCCAACACATCCTAGCTTGCTCCCAGGAACACAAAGGGAGATGTGGCTAGGAGCCTCCTGGCTACCTAGCCTTGTGTGGTGGGGACAGCCACCTACCTCAGCTGGATTCCCCAATCATTCTTCTGGAGGCTGCCAAAGATTGTCTCTCTGTGTAGCGCTCCTCTGAGTGATGGAGGGTTGTTGCTCTCTGCAACGGTGCTAGGATAGTTCACTTTCTTCTCACGCACAATTTCTTTTTGTTTGATGGGGTTCACTACAGTAACTCTAAACACGTGGGACGGTGATGGGAATGAGCTTTGTTCCTTCCTATGCCAACCTCTTTATGAGGTGGTGAGAGTTGTTCCACGTGTTTGGAGATACTGCAGGAACAAATGTAGAGATCCCAGTCTTTTTTATAGGCGATTTATTGATGATTTCTTATTTATTTTGGATGGTGATGTCACTTCACTACTCATTTTTATTGATTCACTTAATGTCAATGATTACAACTTAAAATTCACATTCACTTATAATTATCACCAGTGGTCCATAAATCATAAAAAAATCTACTCGCCGAACAAAAAAATCTACTCGCCACCTAGTACCAAACATGTGCTGCTTGAGCCAATAGGAGCTCGCCACGATGTTAAATCCACTCGCCCGGGGCGTGCAAATGTATAGGTTTGTCGAACACTGATTATCACCATATACATTTTTAGATTTATTTCTTTATATTGACACTTCATTAACTGAACACATTGATACATTTTGGAAATTAAAGTCACGGAACACATTTCTTAGGGTGAACAGCTTCCACCAAAAGACCATGATGAATGAATTTCCGAAGGTGTAATTTATGTGGGTAAGGAGGAATTACTCCTGAGGAGGATTTTTTTATTCAGTCAAGGGATTTATATAATAGGTTTGTAGCAAGAGGTTATAACACAAAGGATCTAGATTATGCCCTGGGAGAGGTCTCCACTATGGATAAATCATGCTTACTTAAAAGATACCCCAAAAGACCATCTATGTCTGATACCCCTATCTTCATCTCTCAATATAGCACACAGGCCAATCAGATCAGGTCTATCATTAATAAACATGTGGACATTCGATCTATGGACCCGTATTTAAGACTCTTTATACAATGTGGTTCTAATATAGTTTTTAAACAGGCCAAAAAAGTGACCAACTTTTTGTCCCCAAGTCTATTTGTGTTAAAAGATGAGACTCTTGTTAATTCACCAAACGGGGTCTTTAGATCATTGTAAGATTTGCAAAAAAAAATTACACCGGGTCCTACCTTTAAATCAACTTTGACTCAAAAAGTCTTTAAAATACATTAATTTATCAATTGCAAATCTACTTTTGTTATCTACCTATTAACTTGTGGGTTTAACCAACAATATGCTGGAAGGACCACAAGAGGCCTTAAAATCAGGATCATGGAGCATGTTTGTCTCATCACTAAAATGGATATGAACCATCCAGTATCCAAACACTTTACTATCTGTGCAAAGTGTAGTATAGACCAGAGGTGCACAAAAAATTCCATCTGCGCCCCCCTGCCTACTCTCCCCCCTGCTCGGGCCCCACCCTTACCTGTTCTTCTGCATCTTCTGACATCACAACATCATGTGATGTCATGTTGCCATGGTATCGCAACATCATGTAACCCTGCAATGTCATTTGACGCTGTGTTGCCACAAACCACCGGAGACCACGTACGGGACTTTTGTGCGCTCCCCTGGCATTTCATTTAAATGCTTTGGGGAAGAGCACAGGCCTTTGTAAGTGCCGCCCACCCCCAGAAAATGTTGTGCCCTCTGGTAAAAACAATTTGACATTTCAAGGGATAGAATTAATACCCTCCGCCCCCTATAAGAGGTGGTAACAGAACCAGAATTCTGGTCTTCTAGATATATACTCTAAAAACTCGGTACTCATTAGGCCTAAATACGGATTGGGACCTGAACCATTTTTTGTGACGAGTCTACATTGTTCAATTCAGTTGATGTTCCTAATCAAGGTTCATGTTAGTCTATACGTTCTAGTTCATTGGAGTAAGAAGATCTGATATCAATTTTTGACATAAATGTTTTGATATATCTTCTTTATGGTCACATTTCTGAAAAAAACTATTTTTTTAAACAATTCAGATGAATTAAGTGGTAGTTATGTGTGTAGGGGTTTGATTGCTTTGTACATTTTACTCCAAAAGTGCTTGTGGAGTTTATACGTTGGCAATAGGTAGATCTCCCTTCAGATCATCTTTGACTCTATGATCTACAGTTATTATATGCTTTATATTGTTCCCTCTTAAAAGATATGCTTCTGTGATTATTACATTATAGTGGGTTTTAATAGGTATGACCCATTTGTTATGTATAATCTTATATTGAAGGAATTACCCCCATTGTTGTGTTGCAGAATAATAGTTACAGTAATAAACATGTCATCAATTTTAGATGTTCTATTATAATGATTCCCATTTATTTGAACTATTAACTCTCATTATTGAGAGTATTTTATCTAGATTTATCCTCGGGATAGATGATTTAAATTATCTGATTAAAATTATCTTTTTATATATCTTTGTATATACAGTATGTGATTATCTTAACAAGGATTGTTTCATATACATATAAATATGTTAGAATTTATTGACAACTATCTCTATTATTCAGATCCCATACACTCTATTATGTATTTTCTTTGGTCTCATATGTATATTCATTTATATATTTATTTTTATGTAATGAATTTGTCTCTTATTAATAACAATAATACATTTTTGTTGTCTTAATTTATTCAATAACAGTACTTTGAAGGATTAGAAAGAGTGTACAGTATTTAATAGGTTAAACAGTGGTTTCATCTGTTTTATTTGTTGTATTCTTCAGTCATTTTCTTACTCTTTTTTTTTTTTTTTTTTTTAATCCCTTGATTTCATAGTTTCAGCTGTGTAGTGATGTCTTTAGGGATTTCTTCTGTTACAATTGAATGGAAGTGTTTAATCATTTGTATTCCTCTGACTTGCTTTATTGTATATATTTCTTTGCTACTTTTTTTAGTTTTTGTTCTGCATGTGTATTTTGTTGGGCATTGTGTTGTCTATAAAGTTGTGTTTGTCCTATTGTCGGTCAGCTGACTCGTGCAGCTAGTGGGGAGTGACGTTGTACACATGTGGAAGCAAGGCGTCTCATTTGTGGGTCGTCGGTTTATGATGTCACTGCCGCACGATTCTGGTATGTATAAATTTGATGTACCTTTCTTTGTATTTTACACCTTCATAAAGAGCTACGTATCAAAACTCGTAGGTGAATTTTTTACTGGCTATCCATGTAAGTTACTAATTGATTTTTATGGGAGTTACCTCTTCATCACAATTTTTTCTGGCTTGTTGATTATGCTCCGTTTTTCTCCAGAAGACTACCTGTGCTAAGATAATTCCCTGGGGTTCTTTCTCCAATGAGACACCCCCACTATCCAGCACCCAAAACTGTCTCCTGCCGCCAAGCCCACAGCTTCCGTAGCTCAAGGATTTCATTAGTAAGAGTGCTCCACTCCTCTCTGCATCTGCTGCATGCCTTAGGCCGTGCCTATGGTGCCGTCGATGGCGACGGCGACACGACGGGTGATGTCACGGTCGCCATCGCCACAGACGAAAGTTTTATATTTTGCCGGGTGGCAGCGGCGAAGGTTTCCGGCCATTTGATTGGTTCAAGGGCCATCACATGAGGCGACAGCCCTTGAAAAATCAAATTTTGCCGGCTACCAGTTTTCAAGACGGCGACGTTGCTCCGTCGCATTGTCGCCGTCGCGCTTACTGTAAGCGCACGCGGCGGAAATGCATTTGTTTTTGGGCGACGTTACATCGCCGTCGCCGACACTATAAGCGCAGCCTTAGAGTTCTATACTCAAGTCTCCCAGACTCTTTAAATCTTCAGGTAATCGGGAGCAAGGTGGACGGACCTAACAGACATATCACAGGTGAGGGCGTGGCTACAATAGCCCAGATGGTTGGAAAAGAGTGATGTCAGCAAGGGCAGGAGATTTGAACGTGGCAATCAGATGAGCACCTTTAGTGGTAAGCCTCTACTCAGGTGGCTCTATTCCAGTTCAGGCAGCTTTGGTGCTAACACGTTGGTGCAGAACAAAGCTTTGCTTTTGTTCTGTGATGACTCTCAGAAGGGGCTCTTTTCACCACAGAATTCTGAACAGCGACCTTCAAATTCAGGCAATAAAAGTCCATAAAAACGGTCTGGAAATATGGAGCGACGTGCCCTTACAAGGGCACCCAGTACAAAACTGGATGCAGCACCAAGCACTGGATGCAGCACTCACAGCTTTGATAGTTAATAAGTCCAGGATTAACCCACCACCCATCCTTAAACACTAGAGCAATGCAGTATCACCACTTAATTTAAAGACATACATGTACATAATATACATTCATGGGATCAGGCAGCACCACTGCTTTCACTTATTGCAAAACATAATACAATGCACATTGAAATGTATGGGCAAAACCCTGGTGTCCAACATTAATCCCAATGGTTACCCACAGTAACCATGGCAAGAATAGGTACTAGGACAGAGCTGCTCATGAATTTTAGGAAGCCTTGCTGCCTATTACTGTATGTCACAGTAATACTCCACAACATATTTTCCAGATGCAATACCATCATGTTAGATAGGGAGTGTGTAGTGAAATGGCATGATAAGGTTTTAGACAGTGGTGCTCACTTAGTAAAAAAAAAATATTATATACAATTATTGATTACAGATATGAGTAGCCTTAATTGTCAGTTTAGTGCTCATGAGAACTCAAAGTTTATTGAATGAGATGTTTTAAACACACGTGATTTTCAAGTCTCCAACTCACATTACAAGTAATGTCAGTTTGAATGACGTCAATCTTTACACACCTGAATGAATAATGGCCCTATATATGGAACAAAACATGGTTAGACCATGCAGTGGACACCTACAGTATGTAGTTGGATTATGTTGCAAGTATTTCTCTCCCCTCCTCTCTTTGTCTGCTTTAATTATTGACAACAGACAATATAATGTTTTTTGAAAGAACTGGATATCCCCCACATAATCAGGAGCAGAAGCTGAAAATGAGACAGTTCATTCCAGGAGGCACTGTGTACCTGGTCTTTATGGGACTCTCCAATACTTCTCCAAATACACACCACTGGCCGGAATGAAGTCATTGTAATCTTCTGTTCCTGATTATTGGGTGATATCCAGTTATGTCTATATGCATTGTATTTTCTGGTGTCAATAATTATCCTTATTGTAGTATTTCTATACATCTTAGTTTCTTGTCATTTACACTAATGCTATATAGGTTCTGCAAGCTCCCTATTGGACCATACAGTAGTAGTTACATAGTAGATGAGGTTGAAAAAAGGCATGCGTACATCAAGTTCAACCTACAGTATGCTAAATTTAGACAGATACTTTATCCTATCTCCCTCCTTACAGTATATTCAACCTGAAGAAGGCAAACAAAAAACCCAGTGACATATCATCCAATGATATCTCATAAAGGGAAAAATAAATTCCTTCCTGACTCCAAGAATTGGCAATCAGATTACTCCCTGGATCAAATTAAAATGGGTAACAATGGGTGCTCGAAGAGTTCCGGAATGCAATGTTTCCATAATAATATCCCAAGATGTAGAAAAAAGGGAGACACTCTCATGGATGGAGTGGGTAATATGGTAAAGTTGGTGAGAAGTGTTGTGCACATAAATAATATTAAGCCCTCCAGAAGGCAACAGCAAATAATGGTATACCACACTTTTTTCCATACCACACCGAAGCAGCCTCATTAGGGGTTACAAAAAATGCATTAATGTACTGTAACAATATTCAACATGACAGTGTTCTCACATGTTTTCTTTATCTTAATTTTCTTCTTGATTTAATAAAAAAGATTTGAGTCCTTACCCACTCCTAGAGTCTCTTTTCTAAGGCGTGACAGCTGGAAGTATAGGAGTCCAAGTGTAGAAAAGCAAAAAAGCAAAAACAGCAGCGCACAGCTAAGGGAGCCAGGTTGAGATTATAACAAAAAATATTTATTGAAACATCACCAAAAGTAGGTGTAGGATCCATCCTACAAGTTTCACACCTTGTGGGTGCTTTATCTCCCTGGATCAACATCTTTCGCGTGTTTAAGTATCTGGCATATCCCTGTAAACCAGGCCTGCCCAACTCGTAAAGTGAGAAGGGCCGAACTGCTCCAAGGAAAAAAAATTTGGGCCGCACGGGTTAAATCATCATCATCATCATCTCTCCTCCAGCACCTCTCCATCATCATCATCCTCATCTCTCCTCCAGCACCTCTCCATCATCATCATCCTCATCTATCTCTCATACCCCCATCTCTCCCCCTCACCCACACAATACCACCCTCCACATCAAAAACACAATACCCCCTCCACATCCCCCCAGCCCATTCCATGTCAGCAGCCCCCCCCATGTCAGCATCCCCCCCATGTCTCTCTTCCCTCAATATAACACTCTCTCCCCCTCCCCTAAATCACACCCTCTCCCCCTCCTCTCAATATGACTCTCTCCCCCTCCCCTCAATATGACACTCTCCCCCTCCCCTCAATATGACACACTCTCCCCCTCCCCTCAATATGACACTCTTCCCCTCCCCTCAATATGGCACTCTCTCCCTCCCCTCAATATGACACTCTCTCTCCCTCCCCTCAATATGACACACTCTCTCTCCCTCCCCTCAATATGACATCTCTCCCTCCCCTCAATATGACACACTCCCACTCCCCTAAATGACACTCTCTCCCCCTCCCCTCAATATAACACACTCTCCCCCTCCCCTCAATATAACACACTCTCCCCCTCCCCTCAATATAACACTCTCTCCCCCTCCCCTCAATATGACACTCTCTCTCTCTCCTCTCTCTCCTCAATATGACACTCTCTCTCCCTCTCTTCAATATGACACACTCTCCCCCTCCCCTCAATATGACACTCTTCCCCTCCCCTCAATATGGCACTCTCTCCCTCCCCTCAATATGACACTCTCCCTCCCCTCAAGGGGGGAGCGCTGGAGGAGGGGAGGGGGGGGGTGCTGGAGGAGGGGAGGGGGGGGGGGTGCTGGAGGAGGGGAGGGGGGGTGCTGGAGGAGGGGAGGGGGGGGCGCTGGAGGAGATGAGGGGGATGAATCGCCGCCATTTTTTTAAACTTTAATTTTTATTTTTTTTTTTTAAATTTATTTAATTAATTAACTGGCGCCCGGCCGGAGTCACTGCGGGCCACACAGAGAGGCCAGGGGGGCCACATGCGGCCCGCGGGCCGTATGTTGTGCAGCCCTGCTGTAAACCCTCCCTTTCTAAAAAGAAGTCCAATCTTTTTTTTGAACAAATCTATTGTATCTGCCATCAAAATCTTCATGGGTAAAGAATTCCACATTGTAACTGCCCTTACTGTAAAGAACCCTTTCCTTTGTTGCTGGTGAAATCTCCTTTCCTCCAACCTTAAGGGATGGCCCGAGTCCTTTGTCCTGCCCTTGGAATGAATAGTTCTTTTGAAATCTCCTGTTACTGTCCCTGAATATATTGGTATATAGTTATCATATCCCCTCTTAGATGCCTCTTTTCTAATGTAAATACATCTAATTTAGCTAGCCTCTCCTCATAAATTAGATTGTCCATCCCCTTTATTCATTTGGTGGCTCTTCTCTGCACTCTCTAGTTCCATAATGTCTTTTCTAAGGAGTGGTGCCCAAAATTATAATCCATATTCAAGGTGTGCAAGAGATACAAGGACACAGGGTTCCTAGAATACCGTGCTAAGCTGTGGGGTATTACTAGATACAGATCTAGAATATAGCTTCTGAATGAAAACAAGCAAGGATAACCACCACTCTCTGTACACATATGTGTCCGTGTCTAATGAATTCACTCCTAAGGAGTGGGGATCCTGTGTACAATGGTAAAGTCAGTAAAGAAATCTCTGACTACCCAGTAACACAATAATCACGTCCCCCTGGAGAAAGACACTTATACTTTAGGACACCCAGCCATAGTGAATGGACTGGGGTACTCACATTTGAGAGATTTTCTGTCTGGTGGATCCCATGGCGTGCATCACGTGGACGGTATACAGCAGATAATTCCTCGCGGAAAACGGAGCACAGCAATTGCAAAATAAGGGGGCTAGATACCGATGAATGAATAAAAATTCTTTATTCCATGGTAGACATCATGGCACGGGATATATAAAACTCTTACGCGTTTTGGGCCGTCGCCCTTTGTCAAAGAGAATGTTTTACAGACCGTCTGCTATATTCAAGGTGTGGTCTTACTAATGCTTTTTAATGGGGCATAATTATGTTTATTTCCCTTCCATCCATTGCCCGTTGGCAACACTTTTTCTTCCGGGATAAGATATCTGGTGTGTTCACACATGTGCTGCTATTTCCCGACTAGCCAATAGCTGCAGTAATCATTTTTTTAAACGTGTCATTTTGTATATTGATATCCGTTGTATAGATGGCTTTTGTATGTTACACTGTATAGACACATTGTATGAGTTGTGTACAAACTTTACTTTTTTTGTATATGTCTCCTGATTTGTGTTAGGTTTGTTTTTTGTTTAGAGTTTTTGTTTCCTGACTTCCCTTATTTTTTATTCATTCACTGGTTGTGTCCAATAATAAAAATGTTTTTTATACTTCATCTCCTCCTTGAGTGCTTTGTTTTATGGGATCGCTTTGTTTCCTTGCCTATGAGGTTACACATTGCTTTCATTTAATAAATGTTGAACCTGGATTTTGAGTTCGTATAATTTTTATGCTCATAGATTCTTATTAGGTTCATCAACATAATTAGCTAAAGAATTAGAATAAAGGATGCTGAACAAATCATTCCCAAAATTAGTACAAAATTATGTGGGTAGCACATATATAACAACCATCACCATGACATGTTTAACATTCATTTGTCCACCCACCATTGTGGACAAATCTGTCAGTACATCGCGCTGAATGAGACACATTTTCCTTTTTAAACTTACAAAGAGAACTGGAAAGACCTTTTACACATGCGTATAAACAGAGGATGCAACATTTAGTATTCTTGAATGATGAAAGATGTGGTCTGATAATGTTTTTAGCTAATCTGCAAATGGAATGCAATATAGCAATCGTTAATATACATGTATGTACCGATTCTTAACAATACGATTTTTCAACTTTTGTTGGGAGTTAATGAACACCTACAGAAAGTTAAAAGATGTATCACAGTTGCACTATTTTGCTAATTATGTACATTAGTGTTCCATGTTGGCTAATGTATTGCAATGTAATGTACAAGACCAACATTAAAAAAAACTGAGAGGACATTCTTGGTACAACATTTGCACAACAATGGGGTGAGGTAAATTTGGATTATTTAGAGCAACAAACAGGCAAGGTTATGTAGTAATGCCTGTGTTTAGTATAGTTAATGCACGCCTAAGTACGATATAATTTGCCCATACTTTCGGTTTAGTTTAGAAAGTGAGTGTTTGCTGGGTGGTGTCAATTGGCAACTCATTATGCCATGGGCCTTTTAATGAGGCAACCGGTGATCTCAGGAGACAACGGGGCATGTAATTTGGGCCAGTTACTGTACTTTCTATGTTGGTGTGTATTGATATTTCTATAGGGGACCAAATTATTTCTCCAATTTACATCATGAGTTACACTGTAGTGTAGAATGGGTAAAATTAAAATAGAATACTTAATAACACATATAAAGAAAGCCAGTTCATGTTCTGCAGGCCTGCAATTGATTGTCTGTCTTGTAATGATGCAAATCCACATCTATTGAGGCTATCTCATCTGCCTTGCGGTAGCGAGAAAGAAAAATGTCAGTTAGTTAAAGCGGTTTAGCCTTTTACACTTAGTGGAGTTACTGTACTAGAATTCCAGTGAGTTTGCAAAAAAGGCGAGTTGGAGCCTTTTTGGTCATTCTGCTCCGATTTGCAGAGCTGGAGTGAAACCTTGTCTAACAAAATCCTTTTCCGCATGGTTTGGATATGCAAAAAGGGCTTACAGAATACCAAAACCTGCCAATCCAATTGGAAAGGGTTCTTTCTGCATGGATAGGCACAACTCACAGGTACTACAATATGCCCCAAAGAGAGACATACTGTAGCATTAAATACAAAATTCAAACCTTGCAAAACCTTGTAGCCCAAGGACTCGGGAGCTAGCTCAGAATGCTATTTATATTGTAAAATCTGTATATAAATAATATTTAAATAATATTTATTTTCTCCCCTGTATTTTTTTTTTCATTTTGCTTAAAAGCTTGTAATTATTCCTGTGTTATTATGAGGGCATGGAAACTCAAAAGACTTTGCATCAAGTAAAAAAAAAAACAGGTATATGGGGTCAATGAGCAGTACAGTATATAAGAACTATTACATTTGTGTGGCTAAAAACATTTCGGTGAATACAGATGAATACAGAAAGGTTTATGTAAAATGGCAAACGGTTACTAATAGAGGCACCTGAAAAATGAAAATAGATGTTTACACAATCACGGTAGAAATAGACAAGCTAAAGCGTCACATTCCCTCAGTCTGGAAATAAATCACACTGAAAATTCTGGAAATGAAATGCATGATAGAGAGGATGTATCAATTAGTTTCCCTGGTGAAAAAGTTAGAATGTCCTTTTCCTTAAAACTGGATATTTTCTTGGACAAATATGGTGTTGATTTGCCATTGGGCCAATTTTGCACCATGAACCATTGAAATGTAAACCCCAGAATGCAGGAGAAGGGAGATAATACATGGAATAGAAAATAGAATGGTTATGAAATGAGAGCAGAGTATGATGGAGCTGCAGGAAAGTGGGATAGAAGAGTAGGCAAATATTGCTTTCTATTACTACTATTACTAGCTTCTGAATTATTCTTGGTAGTCCCCAAAATGCACCAGTCTCAATTACTTTTTTCCATTTCTGCAGTCTTTCCCTCCCCCCCCCCTCCGATCTCTCATAATCGGCTCCAACCGCCATTGTACCATGGAATTTAGTGACACATTACAGAATTCTATAGAAAATCTATGATGTGTTATTTTGTACTGTATCTCAGAGTTCACATGTGTAGCTCTTTATCACTTCCCATTCCTTGTGTACATATCCTGATGTTTGTTTTCACACTATGGCCAGAGTAGCCTGAAGCAACAATGCCCTTGATGCAAAAGCAGCCAGACAGGCTTACAAACAGCATATGCTGTGGAAAAAGTAAGATTTAGAGCTAGGATTAATGGCTAGTGGAGCTGCTTAACTCACCAGCTTCCTCCTGTGGGAATAAATAGAGGAGGACAGAGTGAGGTGGCAAGAAAAGGCCCCTCAGGCATGGTTATAATCAGAGATCAGCTTTTACTGATTAGTGTCAATGTGTGAGGAGGAACACAGAGTCAATCTTTTCTCTACAGGGAGATATAGAAACAGGAGGTGACATTATGAGCAAATGGAAAAGTAATGTGTAGCGATTACAGTTTTGAGTATTCAATGTAACCTGAAAAAGCAAAAGCACTTTTTGAAAAAAAAAATATATACATAACAGACCTTTCCCCCTTACATTTTAAGCTGTATTATGTCAGCATGTTATACAGTAATTACATGTAATAATCCTATTCCTTATTTTTTTGTATCTGTTACGAATCAGTGTAATGAAGTGTCTGCAGTACCTTGGACAGCCTTCATGAACCATGTTAACCCACCATCTGCAGTACCTTGGACAGCTATCCGCGTGTTAATTGTTAGCCCAGATTCCAGATGATATGGTGGTAAAGCATCATAGAGCCTACAGTATACTGTAGCTGCATTTCTAGTAGCCACAAAATGTAACAGATGCCTTTTACTTTGTGCACTTGATGATGGTTTCTTTCTGGCCTAGAATTTCAGCTTCTGCCTGCTGCCATTCTGCTCCTGATTCAGCCCCAACTCCAGTTTGAGTTTCATTGTAGTTCCAATGTCCGCACTTGATCTCATTATGTTTTATTTGTAAATTGTAGGATTTCTGCATAGATGCTGTCACGGGAGACCAGGAACTTTTAACACCATTTATATATTACCGGGATCATGCATTAGGCAAAACAAAGAAGTAAAAACAAATTGTGCTTGTTTTGGTAAACCTATGTACAAGAAGAAGAATTACACAAGAAAAAGTTAAATATACACTTACTGGGGTCTGGGGGAAAACTCTAGGCTTTCCAAGGTGCAGGGCGCGCGCTTGAATGAGCTTACCCTGACCTGGATATCCACCATGTACTCCTAGTCCTCTTTTCGGCTTCAGTTTCTAGTCGTGAACTCTACGTTCGATTTCCAGAACTTGGGCACAAAAGACGGGACTTTGTCTCTGCGAGGCAGACTTTCCTAGCTTCAAAACGAAGCCGGTTGCTCTGTCATTCGCAACAGAGCAACTCTGAAAAGTCCAATGTAGAGAAAAAGATGAAACAGCAGCGTACTGCCAGGGAGCCAGGTGGTTAAAAAAAATGAATGTATTAATCAAAATAACATCATCCACAGGGGTAGTGCCGCCCTTCTACACTTTTCAGACCTACGGTCCTTTAACACTTCTCAATAGAGAATTACTCCAGAACCTGTATTTATATTTAAGGACATATATTCCGGACACTTTTTGAGCACCCACATCTCTATATCAACTTTGAAAAGTCCACCTTAGCTTCATCGACACAAGTCACTGGAAGGTCTGTTTTTTTGAGTTGGACTGCTCCTTGCATACACTTCGCTAAGCTATCCTTAGCATGGAGGTAGGAGGAGCGACCAATCAGGGCTTGGGAATTCCCTCCCACTAGCCAATAGAAAGAGGGCTCATTCTTTGGCTGATCTCAGAGGAGGGGACGTGCCAAGCCGGCTCGGGATGCCCTGTGGGCGGGACATATGAATCGACCAATGGGAAATGCGCTGACATTCCGCCGCTTCCCTTGGCCAACCCATTGCCACCTACTGGGCAGGCTCCACAGGGTATCCTTCCTTCAGGGGGTCTCTGTTCTCTGGAGCTAGTACTCTGCCCTGCCCCAGGCACTTAGCACCCCCCCCGACATCTCAACATCCAGTCTCCCCTTTGAACTACAGACTCTATGCAGACTTGATCGCACCTTAAGCAAATGCCCTGGCTGACTGCATAGAGCCTTATAAGAAATGTATAAAACACAATAAAACATATTTTAATAAATGGTGGACCTTAGGGAGACACAGGACTGTAAGGGAAATAGAGCTCTAAAACCAGGAGACTGGGGGACACTGGACAGCACCGGCATAATTCCAGCCGCATACCGGCAAATCATGCCTGCTCGTCGGGTAGGATTAAGGTACTACCAGTAGCTCTGGCCCCCGAACTCCTGCAAACAAAATAATTGCATTCTTATCCAAATATCTCACCTTAAATGTTCACACAGAAAGTTGAATGAGTCTGAGACAAAGGTAACATGAAAAGTGGAAAAGCAGGGGTCACTTTAACTTTTTCATATGATGATACCTGGCCCTTGGCTTATAGGGCTAGGTAGCTGTCAGGGACCAACAGGGCCCAAGCTTAACCAGAGGGCTTAATCTTTATTATATAGCCCGGTTACATTTGCCATCACAGATGCATTCAGACTGCGCATCTTATCAAAATACCCTGTACTAGTCCATTGGAGTTAAACCGACCATTGCTTCTAGTTCAGACCAAGACCACTCCCAGTCAATATACCTTGTAACACCTATCGGAGTATTAATAAAGCAGTGATACCAAAAGTAAATACAGATTTAACAGATGTTATTGCTCCGTTAACATAACGTAATTGTGTCAATGCTGGCGCCATATTTGACACAGAATTTAACGCAGAATTAATTTTAATACTTGCAATATTTATTGTGTTTTTTAATTCAATATGTCTGTAAGAGACGTGCAGAGGTACAGCCAGGGAGACATATTTGGGGAAAATAAACCATGGTTAATTGTCTGCAGTTGCAATTAACCAGCTCCCTGCTGGATTCCTCAGACCAATACATGACTTCTATTGAAGCCCTCTTAAACAGAGGTTCCTTCCTGACAGTGTGTCATATTAATGGTGCCGGTAGCAATCACATCTGCTACATCTGTATAATATCCTCTCAGGCTGATAATATTCCAAATCCTGAGTGCCTTTTTTATTGATACACTTTAACCACAGTCCACTGTTTTAAATTAAAAAGTTAACATTTACTGTGGATTCTGTCTTTCAAAAATTCATTTTTATGCAACTGTAATTCCTAGTCTTTTTTCACCTTGTTGCAGACAATTTTTTTTTATTTTGTATGTATATTTTTTCTGCAAGACATGCATGTAAATTCATCAAAGTATTAGTATGATTAGGCATGTGTAATTATGATTTATAATGCAGGTAGGGGAAAAAGAGAACAGACATTTGATGATATTTTAAAATATTTATTATTCCTAATTGTTTTACGAATAAAAACAAAATATTGCATGCAGGTTTAAACTTTTTTGGTCTGGCTTTCACGGGGCATTACTAGAATATGTTATTTCTGCTGGTCTGCAAAAGCAGTGCATGCGGGAGTCAGAGATTACCACTGGCCTCCAATAGCTAATCCTAAACACATGTAAACAGATGGATCAAGTAACCTGCCAGCACTTAGCTTAGAAAAGCTGCTTTTTAAAAGCCCCTTAGTACTGTTATCTCTCAAGCTTTGTCTTTGATTTGCTTCTCAGAAATTATTTCTAAAAGCATCAGCATACCAATATGTTTGGAATTATATTGGATATACATTTTTTTCATGCATGCAAACAAATATTTAATTGGATCCATGCATATTTGAATAAAAAGTTTGGGTGTAATCATGACTTGAACAATGTATATACTGTACAGTATTGTGTTTGTGTCAGTGTGTCAGTCACTTTTTTTTCTCCCTGAAAGGAATTGTGATACTGAAGAATGGACGCCTGAAAAGGGGCAGTGAGGACATGAAGCCACAGGGTCAGATTACATATAAGGCAGTGTGATTTTATAGGTGGATGGTTTAGGTTAATAATTACTAGTCTTTGCACAAAACAATAGTAGAGGTACATTGATTTTCACCCAGAAGAACAACCAATCTAATTGTTGGCACAGAAAGAGTCACTTGCTGGAGTCACAATGATCAAAAATCTGGCTCTATAACTATTCAGAGGCATACACTTTAACCACAAAGCCAAACCATACTCGGTAAAGGCATTCTAAAATATAGCCTTCCTTTACATTGTGGCTTATTGTATTCTTTTAGTCTCACCAATTTACAACAAGTATCACTTACTTAAAACATGTCTTACCTACAGGAAGTAAGGCTCACTTATTCCAACATTGGCCCACAGTCTTTAATGTGATCTAATTTCACTGTGAAAAGAATTATTCCACAAACTCCTTCAGTACTGGAAGACCTAGCAAAGCTCTGCAAAGGTAATTGATGTATACATGGCTTTCACATATGTAAAGGAGTGAAAAATGTTTTTTTTGCGTCCCGGAACGTCACATCTTCACCCATGCAGAGTCTTGGACATGTTTTCCGTTTACACCTGAATACACACGGAGAGAATGAACAGGAGGCCACAAAGTTACTTGGACAAAACCTGTTTGCATTCCTTACACACTGCTTCTAATCCAATATTATAAGCATAGAGATCATTAACAGCTCTATTTGTTTGCCATCTGCAAGTTGTTTTATTTGTCACTACGGCTCAAGCTTGAATTGATGTTCTTGACAGAGACTGATCCTTTGTGCTCCTATAGACCTCAGGCGTCAGACAGGAGCCACAGTTACTATGTCCCTGGTACAGAGAGAATATGTCTGCAAATAGGAAAAGCAGACAATATCAGGTGAACCGTATGTTATGTATAGGGTGACAAGATCAGAACACATTAACAAGGATTTCTTTTCCTTTGATACAGAGCTGAATGCACCTTCCTTTGGGAAATAGAATAAGGAGGACAGATGTACAGTAATATAGTTATGTATGATTTTATATAGCACTTCCAGTGAAGGCATCGGTGTACAATATAGTAGAACATTGATGAAATACCAACACAAACTGATTCAAAGAGCTGGCAGTCTAAAATGTGGTCTCTGAAATGGGCCGTGACTTGAAGTGGGCAAAAAAAAAAAGATTAATAGGAACTGTAAACTTCAAAAACCCGAGCCTTAACTACATACAGTACCTCTTTCTTCTTTGGGAAGAGGGTAATACAGATCAGAATACAGAGTCCCTAATCCCAAACAAAAGTCATGAAATTGAATAAAACATAAATAAATGCTTTTGTTTAATTGCACCAGCCTGGCAATGTCATGGCATTCAGATACATACTGAATTACATTTAAACTAATGCGGGACAACACCATAAAGTATCGCTGGCTGTTCCCCTTTGCTCTGCTTGTGATAAAAAATGGCACCCCACATACCTTAAGAAGACCAGAGGATGGTGAGGCTTTTCTGCGCAGGTTGGGCCTTGAGCAGTCTTTGGGGTCCCCTGGGTCCTCCCCACGGGCTTCCTCAAGGGGGGGAGGCTCCGGTGACCTCCTGGAGAAGGGCTGTTTCCGTGGCCGCTCCCCACCAAAGCTAAAAGCTAAAGACAAATCCACGTCAGCCAAACCTGTAACATAACCCGATGGCCAAAAATGACACTCCTGGGAAGCTGAGCTACCCCTGATTCATCCAGAGAAGACATCACTACTGCCCCGATCAGAAGGCCCAGAACGCAGACGAGCAACCGGGAGGCATCGTTATGGACATACCTGGCGATCCGTCGTGGATTTTCGAATGGCAACCATCTTCCCTCCTTCTTCCTGCTGGGCTGAGCGGGAACCTCCGAGGAGTGGCGCGGACCCGTTGGCCGCGCCTCCGACAGGATCAACAACCTCCAAGATAGCGGCCGCCCCTCTTCTTCCGCTCCCGCCCCCTCTGCTTCCGGCGCCCTACGTTGGCGCGGGCGGGCCCGGACGGGATGTGCCGGGCGACCCGCCGCGGGTTCTGGAGAGGCGGCCTTCTTCCCTCCTGGGAGGTGCGGGTGCCTCCGAGGAGAAGAGAGGCACGGGCCTGCTGGCCGCACTTCCGACGGCCACCTCTGGCAACCTCCAAGATGGCGGCCTCCCCTCTTCCGGTCCCGCCCCTCCGCTTCCGACATTGGCGCGGGCACGCGCATGCGCACGCAATCACAGACGAGTGGAGAGCGAGGGGGGGCGGGATAGAGACAAGAAAGCGGGAGGGAGGGGGGGGGGAGGAGAGAGACAAGAAGGCAGGAGGTAGGGATAGAGAGAGACAAGAAGGCAGGAGGGGGGGAGGGAGAGATAAGAAAGCAGGAGGGGGGGAGATAAAAAAGCAGGAGGGGGGGAGAGATAAGAAAGCAGGAAGGGGGGGTGAGACAAGAAGGAGGGGGGGGAGAGAGACAAGAAGGAGGGGGGGAGAGAGACAAGAAGGAGGGGGGGAGAGAGACAAGAAGGAGGGAAGGGGGGGAGAGAGACAAGAAGGAGGGGAGGGGGGGAGAGAGACAAGAAGGAGGGGAGGGGGGGGAGAGACAAGAAGGAGGGGAGGGGGGGGAGAGAGACAAGAAGGAGGGGAGGGGGGGAGAGAGACAAGAAGGAGGGGAGGGGGGGGGAGAGACAAGAAGGAGGGGAGGGGGGGGAGAGAGACAAGAAGGAGGGGAGGGGGGGAGAGAGACAAGAAGGAGGGGAGGGGGGGAGGGGGGGAGAGAGACAAGAAGGAGGAGATGGGGGAGAGAGACAAAAAGGAGGGGAGGGGGGGAGAGAGACAAGACGGGGGGGAGGGGGGGAGTGAGACAAGAAGGAGGGGGGGTGAGAGACAAGAAGGAGGGAGGGGTGAGAGACAAGAAGGAGGGGGGAAGAGAGACAAGAAGACAGGAGAGGGGGGAGAGAGAGACAAGAAGGCAGGAGGGGGGGAGAGAGACAAGCAGGCAGGGGGGGGGGAGACAAAAAGGCTGCAGTATACTATTAAATCAGACCGAGCGGTTTAGGGGACGGATACTAGGCGGAGTTCAAGTTAGCCACAGGTTAGGATGTAGTTAGGCTTTACACATATAGGGGTAAAGGTTAAGGTGTGCAAGATTCAGAGGGGAGGTTTAGAGGTGGGATTTCCCACGCATCCCTATAGTTACTCACGATACCCCTCTGAGTGTTGTCGTTTGAGGGGTTTGTAAAAGTTTTTATTATCTACAAAAGTTATTAGTTGATCTATTGCTGGTACAAGTTTATATAAATAATGCTTTAAGATGCGCTGGCGGGGACTACCCCCGCTGCAGGCTTCTCCTATCTCGACCCATTCCCTAGTAATGGGTCGTATTCTAGTCCCTTGGAGGCTGGTCCCTCGGGACACAGACAAGTCCACCGTTACGGACGGTCTGCCGGGCTATACCTATGGGCATAAGGATCTCTCTGGGTCCATCCCAGATACGATCTTCTCAATTCTATGTATATTCACTGTCAGAAACACACTGTTTACGCTGTCATTTTTGTCTTTTTGTTCGTTATATGTTATATGTTCCCCTGCCCCTTCCTACCTTCATGTGTCCCCCCTCCCTGGGCCCTGGCCTCCCACTTCCCCCAATCCCCCCCCCCAGAGGAAAGAGGAGCGGACGGCAAGAGAATATGCGGTAAAGACATCACCACATCATCAGTCAATCCATCAGACGGATATCTCGGCCCTAGGAACGGGGTAAGACTATGGCTCATGATACGCCCTACACACCCACTATCATTAGATGGCCCTTAACATAATTTCACATAACGTGAAGGGTTTCAACAGCCCCTTAAAACGCAAGATAGCATTTACAGAATATAAAAGGCGGGGTGCCGACATATTGATGCTCCAAGAAACTCATTTTAGCGACAAAAGCGCCCCCGTTTCATGGATAAGCAATACTCGCAGTTCTTCCTCTCATCAGCCCCTGAAAAAAAGAGGGGAATTGCTATACTTTTCCACAACAAGATACCCTTTAACGTTAAAACAGTTAAAAAAGATAAGGAAGGTCGCTACATCATCCTAACGGGTTCCATACATGAGCAACCTATTACTCTAGCAGCCGTGTACGCTCCCTGCGAGCAAGACAAACATTTTTTTGATACCTTCTTCCAAACCCTGAATACCTGGGCACAGGGCCACATTATTATTGCAGGGGATTTTAACATAGCCCTTCAGCCAGCACTAGATAGATCCAGCACCCCCAAAGAGAGTAACAAAAAAGCGAGACTCTCCCTGACCTCAGGCCTCCGGAAGAACCATCTAGCGGATATTTGGAGAGAGTTGCACCCACTGGAGAGAGATTACACGTTTTACTCCCACCCTCACAACTCATATAGTAGAATCGACTACTTCTTCGTTTCTAGTAGACTGGTCCCGCTGGTCGCCCGTGCGGTAATCCATGATATTTCATGGTCAGACCATGCACCTATTGAACTAAGGTGTAACCAAATTAAACATGGCAGACTGGGGGCAAATTGGAAACTCAATGAATCCCTCTTAAAAATCCCTGATATATGTGAACACATTGGTAAAGAAATTAACCAATTCTTTGAAATCAACACAGGCTCTGTATAATCCCAGTTAACTCTATGGGAGGCTCACAAGGCGACCCTCAGAGGCACGTTGATAAGTGTCGCGGCGAGACGCAAGCGGGAAAGGGACGTTAAAATAATCACCCTTCAGTCTAAACTAAGCTCCCTATCTGAGTGACATAAAAAACACCCAGATCCGCAGGTCCTCAAGGATTTGAAAGATACTAAGATTGAATTAAATATGCTTTTGACGTCGAGGGCAGACAATTCGTTATGTTGGTCCAAGAGGAAATTTTACGAAAAGGCTAACAGGCCAGATACGATGCTCGCCCGTCTGCTACGTAACAGACAGACCAACTACAATATCCAAGCGATTAGATTGAAATCAGGCTCCAACCCTAAAATTATAGTTAATGAATTTGGTAAATTCTATGAATCTTTATACAACGGAGAGAAAGTGGCACATATCCCAAAAACGAGTAAGCCACTAGGAGATTTCCTAGCAAACTCAAATTTGGCAAAGCTCACTGAGGCGGAAAGAGAGAGCCTAGGGCGGATTTCACTGGGGAGGAATTAGCCACGGTGATAAAAGAATTGAAACCATCAAAGGCCCCGGGCCCGGATGGCTTCTCGGGCTGTACTATAAAAAGTTTTGCAAAGTGCTTACCCCAAGGCTGCACCGAATGTTTAACGCAATATTGGTGGGAGCCCCAATCCCCTGAGAGATGCTTCGGGCGTCTATATCACTAATCCATAAATCAGGCAAAGATCTGCTGGAATGCAAAAGCTACAGACCAATCTCCCTGATTAATACTGATATTAAAATCTACGCCAAACTGCTGGCCAATAGACTAAGTCAGATCCTGCCCAGACTGATACATCCAGATCAAGTCGGATTTATTAAAGGTAGACAAGCAGCGGATAATACCCGACGAATCATTGATCTGATGGAATTGGCTAACAGTGGAAAATCAAAAATTATAATGTTAAGTCTGGATGCCGAAAAAGCGTTCGACAGGATCGACTGGCCGTATTTAAAAGAGACGCTCGGGGCGTTTGGATTTGGGGAAAGGGTGAGTGAAGCGATTATGGCACTTTACTCAGGCCCTAGTGCTAGGGTCATACACCAGGGCTTTCCATCTGCCCAATTCCAAATTAAAAGTGGCACGAGACAGGGGTGCCCGTTATCCCCCCTCCTGTTTGCCTTTTGTATGGAACCCTTAGCAGCTCAGATCCGTGGCTGTCCTGATATAGTTGGGGTAAATATTGACTCGCAATCCCACAAAGCAGCTCTATACGCTGACGACATTCTATTATTACTTTCTCGACCCCTCACGTCTTTGCCAAATCTATTTAATCTGCTAGACAAATTCACTAAAATATCTGGATTCAAAATCAGTCAATCTAAATCAGAAGCTCTAAACATCAGCCTCCCCACAGAGGTTGAAAAGCTACTAAAGCTAAATTTCAATTTTAATTGGAAACAGAACCAGATTAAATACTTGGGAGTCAATATTACTAAGGATATTAGAGACATTTATAAGACAAACTACCCCCCCTATTCAGATCACTAAAAGCTGACATCTCAAAATGGTCCTCCCAGAGAATCTCTTGGATAGGTAGGATACAAAGTATCAAAATGAATCTTCTCCCCC
This sequence comes from Ascaphus truei, assembly GCF_040206685.1. Lineage (NCBI taxonomy): Eukaryota > Metazoa > Chordata > Amphibia > Anura > Ascaphidae > Ascaphus > Ascaphus truei. The sequence continues at coordinate 14,023,741 of NC_134488.1, forward strand.
GTATCCTATACCTATTCCAAACACTGCCGGTGCCACTGAGACTGAAAGACCTACTCTCGCTTCAGTCTGATATCTCCAAATTTATATGGGGAGGTAAAAAACCGAGAGTAAACAAATTGACCATGAAAAGACCCTCCACAGCAGGGGGCTTAGCGGTACCTTGTCTGTGGTCCTACTATAAAGCGGCGCAATTTAGCCAAATTGTCCAATTGCACTCCAACCCTGCATTGAAAAGATGGGTGGAAATAGAAAGGGCAAGCTGTGCCCCGATAGAGCTGCAATCCTTGATCTGGCTCCCCAAAAAAGCACATACAGGTGCTACCATGCCGCTTTCCTCTGTGACCAACTCGCTGTCAATATGGAACACGTCAAAGCACAATCACTCACTCACCACCAAAAACTCCCTGATGTCCCCCCTTTGGGGGAACTCCGACTTTGCTCCCGGTCTGCAGTGCAACAGTACCCCTAGTTGGAAAACGGCCGGCTATACGCACCTTAGAGACTTGGAGGGTAGTGGCAACAAAATCAAACAATTTGAGCAAATCAGATCTGAAAAGCATATCCCCCATTCTGAATTTTTTAAGTACCTCCAGGTCCGAGAATTTTATAATAAACTAGCCCCTTATTTAGCGCTGACCAATTTTGAAAAGCTCTGTCTGGCAGAATCAGACACTTCGGGACTCACATCGCAGTTATACGGAGAAGTGGTGGGTTCTGCTGACCACGGACAGGGACACCCGAGATACAGATCTCAGTGGGAATCTGACCTTGGAGAATCCCTAGAAGATGAGGACTGGAGCGATATCTATCTAGCGGCTGCCAAAAGCTCAATCTGCACCACACTAAAGGAGAATGCATATAAGGTCCTAATGAGATGGTACCACACCCCACTAAAATTATCTAGGTATGTGCCAGGACTCTCCCCGCTGTGCCCTCGACAGTGCGGAGAGTCGGCTGACCTGTTACATATGCTGTGGTCTTGCCCCCGGATCGCCCCCCTATGGGAAGAAATTCGAAATTGGACTCAGAGGATCTTGGGCCTCTCGATTCCCCTCGACCCGTGGCTGTTCCTACTGAACAGACCACTAGAAGGGCTCTCAAAAGCAAATAATAAATTAATCGGGCACCTTGCCCTAGCGACCCGGTGCGAGATCGCAGCAGTATGGAAACTTAATGAGATCCCCTCCATCCCCAAGATTCGGAACAGGATTTGGCACGTCTGCCAGATGGTGAAATTAACAAGCTTGGTTAATTAACACTGGCAACAATTATTTGAAGATCTGGATACCCTGGCTGGCCCAAACATATCCCCGGGGTGGAGCGTGCCACAATATGGCATTGATAGCTCTAGATGCATTCTCTTTTGGCTGTTCCAAAATCATCCCTACACAAAGATCACTGTTAACATGAACAACAGGACATGAGAAGTCCCAGGCAGAAAGTAATCTGAAACATACCTACCCAGGATGAGGTCTAGAAGCCCCAACTACAACTGCAACTTTTGGAGTTTCCCTCCCGCACCTAAAGGCAGGCCCACCCATCCCACCCTAATACCCTCTCCCCCGCTTGTCACTCCCACCCCTCCACACCCGGCAGCCATGGGCGTCCGCAGAAATGTTTTCAGGGGGGGGCATAATTTTAACTAGACAGAGAGAGAGAGTGGGTGTGGGGGTGTGTGGGTGATGGGGTGGGTGACTGACACATGGGTGGGTGGGTGGGTGACTGACTGACTCGTGTGTGACAGGGAGGGAGAGGGAGACAGGGAGGGAGACTGGGTGAGAGGGTGGTTGACTGACACGTGGGTGGGCCCCAACTCACCGGGCCTGGGACGCCAACCCCGACAGACCCCCGTTGCCAGCCCTGTCACCCATTCTCTCTCTACTTCCACCCCCCCATTCTCTCTCTCCCTTCACACCCCCCATTCTTTCTCCCTCCCCATCCCCATTCTCTCCCTCTCTCCCCCCCATTCTCTCTCTTACCTGCACACAGCCACTGATCTACAGACATTCAGACAGACCAATACGCACACTGACCACACACACACACTCAGCCACAGAGCGCCAGACAGCGCCACAGCGCCACAGCGCCATACACACACAAGACAGCCACACACACACACCAGATAGCCACACACACACACACGACACACCAGACAGCCACACACACACACACACCAGACAGCCACACACACCAGACAGCCACACACACACACACACACACACACACCAGATAGCCACACACACACAGCCTCAGACACACACAGCCTCAGACACACACACACCCTCAGACACACCCACACACACCCTCAGACACTCACACACTGCCTCAGACACACTCACACACAGCCTCAGACACACACACACACACACACACACACACACACACACACACACACACACACACACACACACACACACACACACACACACACACACACACACACACACACACACACACACACACACATCCTCAGACACACACACACACACACACACAGCCTCAGACACACACACACACACACACACACACACACACACACACACACACACACACACACACACACACACACACACACACACACACACACACACACACACACACACACACACACACACACACACACAGCCTCAGACAGACACACACACACACACACACACACAGCCTCAGACACACACACACACACACACACACACACACACACACACACACAC
>NC_134488.1:14028951-14141451 GCF_040206685.1 Ascaphus truei
GGACAGGAGGGAGCACCAGGACAGGAGGGAGCACCAGGACAGGAGGGAGCACCAGGGCAGGAGGGAGCACCAGGGCAGGAGGGATCCGCAGGACAGGAGGGAGCACCAGGGCAGGAGGGAGCACCAGGACAGGAGGGAGCACCAGGGCAGGAGGGAGCACCAGGGCAGGAGGGAGCACCAGGACAGGAGGGAGCACCAGGACAGGAGGGAGCACCAGGACAGGAGGGAGCACCAGGGCAGGAGGGAGCACCGGGACAGGAGGGAGCACCGGGACAGGAGGGAGCACCGGGACAGGAGGGAGCACCAGGACAGGAGGGAGCGGAGCACCAGGACAGGAGGGAGCACCAGGGCAGGAGGGAGCGGAGCACCAGGACAGGAGGGAGCACCAGGACAGGAGGGAGCACCAGGGCAGGAGGGAGCACCAGGGCAGGAGGGAGCACCAGGACAGGAGGGCAGGAGGGAGCACCAGGGCAGGAGGGAGCACCAGGACAGTAGGGAGCACCAGGGCAGGAGGGAGCACCAGGACAGGAGGGAGCACCAGGGCAGGAGGGAGCACCAGGACAGGAGGGAGCACCAGGGCAGGAGGGAACACCAGGGCAGGAGGGAGCACCAGGGCAGGAGGGAGCACCGGGACAGGAGGGAGCACCAGGACAGGAGGGAGCACCAGGGCAGGAGGGAGCACTGGGACAGGAGGGAGCACCGGGACAGGAGGGAGCACCAGGACAGGAGGGAGCACCAGGACAGGAGGGAGCACCGGGACAGGAGGGAGCGGAGCACCAGGACAGGAGGGAGCAACAGGACAGGAGGGAGCACCAGGGCAGGAGGGAGCACCGGGACAGGAGGGAGCACCAGGACAGGAGGGAGCGGAGCACCAGGACAGGAGGGAGCACCAGGGCAGGAGGGAGCACCAGGACAGGAGGGAGCACCAGGACAGGAGGGAGCGGAGCACCAGGACAGGAGGGAGCACCTGGACAGGAGGGAGCACCAGGACAGGAGGGAGCACCAGGACAGGAGGGAGTGGAGCACCAGGGCAGGAGGGAGCACCAGGACAGGAGGGAGCAGAGCACCAGGACAGGAGGGAGCACCAGGACAGGAGGGAGCACCAGGGCAGGAGGGAGCACCAGGGCAGGAGGGAGCACCAGGGCAGGAGGGAGCACCAGGGCAGGAGGGATCTGCAGGACAGGAGGGAGCACCAGGGCAGGAGGGAGCACCAGGACAGGAGGGAGCACCAGGGCAGGAGGGAGCACCAGGGCAGGAGGGAGCACCAGGGCAGGAGGGAGCACCAGGACAGGAGGGAGCACCAGGACAGGAGGGAGCACCAGGACAGGAGGGAGCACCAGGACAGGAGGGAGCACCAGGACAGGAGGGAGCACCAGGGCAGGAGGGAGCACCAGGGCAGGAGGGATCCGCAGGACAGGAGGGAGCACCAGGGCAGGAGGGAGCACCAGGACAGGAGGGAGCACCAGGGCAGGAGGGAGCACCAGGGCAGGAGGGAGCACCAGGGCAGGAGGGAGCACCAGGACAGGAGGGAGCACCAGGACAGGAGGGAGCACCAGGGCAGGAGGGAGCACCAGGGCAGGAGGGAGCACCAGGGCAGGAGGGAGCACCAGGACAGGAGGGAGCACCGGGACAGGAGGGAGCACCAGGACAGGAGGGAGCGGAGCACCAGGACAGGAGGGAGCACCAGGGCAGGAGGGAGCGGAGCACCAGGACAGGAGGGAGCACCAGGACAGGAGGGAGCACCAGGGCAGGAGGGAGCACCAGGGCAGGAGGGAGCACCAGGACAGGAGGGAGCACCAGGGCAGGAGGGAGCACCAGGGCAGGAGGGAGCACCAGGGCAGGAGGGAGCACCAGGACAGGAGGGAGCACCAGGGCAGGAGGGAGCACCAGGGCAGGAGGGAGCACCAGGGCAGGAGGGAGCACCGGGACAGGAGGGAGCACCAGGACAGGAGGGAGCACCAGGGCAGGAGGGAGCACTGGGACAGGAGGGAGCACCGGGACAGGAGGGAGCACCAGGACAGGAGGGAGCACCAGGGCAGGAGGGAGCACCAGGGCAGGAGGGAGCACCAGGACAGGAGGGCAGGAGGGAGCACCAGGGCAGGAGGGAGCACCAGGACAGTAGGGAGCACCAGGACAGGAGGGAGCACCAGGGCAGGAGGGAGCACCAGGGCAGGAGGGAGCACCAGGACAGGAGGGCAGGAGGGAGCACCAGGGAAGGAGGGAGCACCAGGACAGTAGGGAGCACCAGGGCAGGAGGGAGCACCAGGACAGGAGGGAGCACCAGGGCAGGAGGGAGCACCAGGACAGGAGGGAGCACCAGGGCAGGAGGGAACACCAGGGCAGGAGGGAGCACCAGGGCAGGAGGGAGCACCGGGACAGGAGGGAGCACCAGGACAGGAGGGAGCACCAGGGCAGGAGGGAGCACTGGGACAGGAGGGAGCACCGGGACAGGAGGGAGCACCAGGACAGGAGGGAGCACCAGGACAGGAGGGAGCACCGGGACAGGAGGGAGCGGAGCACCAGGACAGGAGGGAGCAACAGGACAGGAGGGAGCACCAGGGCAGGAGGGAGCACCGGGACAGGAGGGAGCACCAGGACAGGAGGGAGCGGAGCACCAGGACAGGAGGGAGCACCAGGGCAGGAGGGAGCACCAGGACAGGAGGGAGCACCAGGACAGGAGGGAGCGGAGCACCAGGACAGGAGGGAGCACCTGGACAGGAGGGAGCACCAGGACAGGAGGGAGCACCAGGACAGGAGGGAGTGGAGCACCAGGGCAGGAGGGAGCACCAGGACAGGAGGGAGCAGAGCACCAGGACAGGAGGGAGCACCAGGACAGGAGGGAGCACCAGGGCAGGAGGGAGCACCAGGGCAGGAGGGAGCACCAGGGCAGGAGGGAGCACCAGGGCAGGAGGGATCTGCAGGACAGGAGGGAGCACCAGGGCAGGAGGGAGCACCAGGACAGGAGGGAGCACCAGGGCAGGAGGGAGCACCAGGGCAGGAGGGAGCACCAGGGCAGGAGGGAGCACCAGGACAGGAGGGAGCACCAGGACAGGAGGGAGCACCAGGACAGGAGGGAGCACCAGGACAGGAGGGAGCACCAGGACAGGAGGGAGCACCAGGGCAGGAGGGAGCACCAGGGCAGGAGGGATCCGCAGGACAGGAGGGAGCACCAGGGCAGGAGGGAGCACCAGGACAGGAGGGAGCACCAGGGCAGGAGGGAGCACCAGGGCAGGAGGGAGCACCAGGGCAGGAGGGAGCACCAGGACAGGAGGGAGCACCAGGACAGGAGGGAGCACCAGGGCAGGAGGGAGCACCAGGGCAGGAGGGAGCACCAGGGCAGGAGGGAGCACCAGGACAGGAGGGAGCACCGGGACAGGAGGGAGCACCAGGACAGGAGGGAGCGGAGCACCAGGACAGGAGGGAGCACCAGGGCAGGAGGGAGCGGAGCACCAGGACAGGAGGGAGCACCAGGACAGGAGGGAGCACCAGGGCAGGAGGGAGCACCAGGGCAGGAGGGAGCACCAGGGCAGGAGGGAGCACCAGGGCAGGAGGGAGCACCAGGACAGGAGGGCAGGAGGGAGCACCAGGGCTTGAGGGAGCACCAGGACAGTAGGGAGCACCAGGGCAGGAGGGAGCACCAGGACAGGAGGGAGCACCAGGGCAGGAGGGAGCACCAGGACAGGAGGGAGCACCAGGGCAGGAGGGAACACCAGGGCAGGAGGGAGCACCAGGGCAGGAGGGAGCACCGGGACAGGAGGGAGCACCAGGACAGGAGGGAGCACCAGGGCAGGAGGGAGCACTGGGACAGGAGGGAGCACCGGGACAGGAGGGAGCACCAGGACAGGAGGGAGCACCAGGACAGGAGGGAGCACCGGGACAGGAGGGAGCGGAGCACCAGGACAGGAGGGAGCAACAGGACAGGAGGGAGCACCAGGGCAGGAGGGAGCACCGGGACAGGAGGGAGCACCAGGACAGGAGGGAGCGGAGCACCAGGACAGGAGGGATCACCAGGGCAGGAGGGAGCACCAGGACAGGAGGGAGCACCAGGACAGGAGGGAGCGGAGCACCAGGACAGGAGGGAGCACCTGGACAGGAGGGAGCACCAGGACAGGAGGGAGCACCAGGACAGGAGGGAGTGGAGCACCAGGGCAGGAGGGAGCACCAGGACAGGAGGGAGCAGAGCACCAGGACAGGAGGGAGCACCAGGACAGGAGGGAGCACCAGGGCAGGAGGGAGCACCAGGGCAGGAGGGAGCACCAGGGCAGGAGGGAGCACCAGGGCAGGAGGGATCTGCAGGACAGGAGGGAGCACCAGGGCAGGAGGGAGCACCAGGACAGGAGGGAGCACCAGGGCAGGAGGGAGCACCAGGGCAGGAGGGAGCACCAGGGCAGGAGGGAGCACCAGGACAGGAGGGAGCACCAGGACAGGAGGGAGCACCAGGACAGGAGGGAGCACCAGGACAGGAGGGAGCACCAGGACAGGAGGGAGCACCAGGGCAGGAGGGAGCACCAGGGCAGGAGGGATCCGCAGGACAGGAGGGAGCACCAGGGCAGGAGGGAGCACCAGGACAGGAGGGAGCACCAGGGCAGGAGGGAGCACCAGGGCAGGAGGGAGCACCAGGGCAGGAGGGAGCACCAGGACAGGAGGGAGCACCAGGACAGGAGGGAGCACCAGGGCAGGAGGGAGCACCAGGGCAGGAGGGAGCACCAGGGCAGGAGGGAGCACCAGGACAGGAGGGAGCACCGGGACAGGAGGGAGCACCAGGACAGGAGGGAGCGGAGCACCAGGACAGGAGGGAGCACCAGGGCAGGAGGGAGCGGAGCACCAGGACAGGAGGGAGCACCAGGACAGGAGGGAGCACCAGGGCAGGAGGGAGCACCAGGGCAGGAGGGAGCACCAGGACAGGAGGGAGCACCAGGGCAGGAGGGAGCACCAGGGCAGGAGGGAGCACCAGGGCAGGAGGGAGCACCAGGACAGGAGGGAGCACCAGGGCAGGAGGGAGCACCAGGGCAGGAGGGAGCACCAGGGCAGGAGGGAGCACCGGGACAGGAGGGAGCACCAGGACAGGAGGGAGCACCGGGGCAGGAGGGAGCACTGGGACAGGAGGGAGCACCGGGACAGGAGGGAGCACCAGGACAGGAGGGAGCACCAGGACAGGAGGGAGCACCGGGACAGGAGGGAGCGGAGCACCAGGACAGGAGGGAGCACCAGGACAGGAGGGAGCACCTGGACAGGAGGGAGCGGAGCACCAGGACAGGAGGGAGCAACAGGACAGGAGGGAGCACCAGGGCAGGAGGGAGCACCGGGACAGGAGGGAGCACCAGGACAGGAGGGAGCGGAGCACCAGGACAGGAGGGAGCACCAGGGCAGGAGGGAGCACCAGGACAGGAGGGAGCACCAGGACAGGAGGGAGCGGAGCACCAGGACAGGAGGGAGCACCAGGACAGGAGGGAGCACCAGGACAGGAGGGAGTGGAGCACCAGGGCAGGAGGGAGCACCAGGACAGGAGGGAGCAGAGCACCAGGACAGGAGGGTGCACCAGGACAGGAGGGAGCACCAGGGCAGGAGGGAGCACCAGGGCAAGAGGGAGCACCAGGACAGGAGGGAGCACCAGGGCAGGAGGGAGCACCAGGACAGGAGGGAGCACCAGGGCAGGAGGGAGCACCAGGGCAGGAGGGAGCACCAGGACAGGAGGGAGCACCAGGGCAGGAGGGAGCACCAGGGCAGGAGGGAGCACCAGGGCAGGAGGGAGCACCAGGACAGGAGGGAGCGGAGCACCAGGGCAGGAGGGAGCACCAGGACAGGAGGGAGCGGAGCACCAGGACAGGAGGGAGCACAAGGACAGGAGGGAGCACCAGGGCAGGAGGGAGCACCAGGACAGGAGGGAGCGGAGCACCAGGGCAGGAGGGAGCACCAGGACAGGAGGGAGCAGAGCACCAGGACAGAAGGGAGCACCAGGACAGGAGGGAGCACCAGGGCAGGAGGGAGCACCAGGGCAGGAGGGAGCACCAGGACAGGAGGGAGCACCAGGGCAGGAGGGAGCACCAGGACAGGAGGGAGCACCAGGACAGGAGGGAGCACCAGGGCAGGAGGGAGCACCAGGGCAGGAGGGAGCACCAGGACAGGAGGGAGCACCAGGGCAGGAGGGAGCACCAGGGCAGGAGGGAGCACCAGGGCAGGAGGGAGCACCAGGACAGGAGGAAGCGGAGCACCAGGGCAGGAGGGAGCACCAGGACAGGAGGGAGCGGAGCACCAGGACAGGAGGGAGCACAAGGACAAGAGGGAGCACCAGGGCAGGAGGCAACCCCTCCCCCCCCTGACGGCCGCACCCCTGCACCTACCTACTATCACCCTGGGCGGGTGGGCAGCCACGGAGACCCGGGGAAGAAGGGGGGACACTGCGCAGCCACCAGTAGAGGAGCGGGAAGATTCTGCGTCACGGACAGTCACGCGCTCACCAGCAGCAGGCACAGGAAGTGCCGCGAGCGGCTGTGAGCGGGCTCGGGGGGAGGAAGGGTGGTCCCAGGTGGGGGGGGGGGAAGCCCCAGGTGGGGGGGGGGAAGCCCCAGGTGGGGGGGATCAGGGAAGATACGCGCGCGCTTCCTTGCACATCGTGAGCGCGCTAAATCCTGTCACGCCAGTGCCCTCTGTCCCCCGCTGTTGGCAGTCCAGGATCCAGGGGGGGGCAAGCGCCCCCCTTGCCCCCCCTGCGGACGCCAATGCCGGCATCATGATATACACAAGCTATGAATATGAAAACAGCCGATCTACCGCGGGCCAGGTGATGTCTCGGTTGTCCTGTCTTGTGTTGTCTTGTTACCATTCATAACACAATGTACTTTCATTCTTTTATTATTATATAAATTAATTCGGATTTATAATTCACTTTATTTACATATGTACCTGCTGTGATACAAACTGTTCCTGTACTTTACTCCAATAAAAATTTCAAGTTACAAAAAATAAAATAAAAAGAGTAAGGTATAGGAAGCAACTGGATGGAGTTCATGGTTCAAAGATCAGTGAGATTATAAAACCTGAGGGGTTCAGTTCTGAAGGGCACTTTCACTCTGGAAGTACATGGAAGATTCCCTGTGATAGTGCCCAGATCGGCACTACTGCAGTCTAATGAATAACCCCCAATGCCTTCTGTATCACAAAGGTGGAATAGAATATTATGTTATGGGCATTTCTCCTAGGGGAGGGGCAAAAACATGTCCTCAAATTGTCATTAGCAGCACAAGTGAATTATCAAAATGTTCTTGGTATTTTAATTGGTATCTGTTGGAAAATATGTTCAATGTGTGGCAAATTTTATTTCCGGAATATATATATATATATATATTATTATTATTATCAGAAATTATATTAGGATTGCATGTGACATATTTCTTTAAATTAAGTATAGGGTCAGTTAGTTGATACTTAATATGGATGTATCTTTTCTACATCTCTGTTTTTGTTCTCTGGTTACTTAGTGATATCTGGTATGCCTGTTAGTCACTTCTGGAGTTAACCGTCTTCATTTGTTAGTGATTCCTTACAGTAAGGTGGTTGTGCAAAACACACTTCTGAAGTCGAGCATTACCATTGCACGAGGACACAAGGGGATAAAACATTCCCACAGACGTCTCACTTAATACTAAACTGTCTTCACATTAAAGGGAATAAACCTTATCATTCTGTCCCTTGGAGACTTCACAGAATGCCACTATAATTACAAATGAATATACAGTATAAGAGACATTCCCAAGGTTTATGTCCAGGAGATAAGCTACCTCGACTACAGATTAATGGCTAATTTCCCTATTGGCAGAAAGATGGTTATCTCAGATCGCTGTCACTGGTGTCCTTGGTGATTGATGCCAAGTAAAACATTCGCTTCAGCTGCCAATGTTTCATACACAACATGACATAGTTGCCAACTGATCTGTGGGTCGAATATAGAGTTTAATCGAGCCATAGTTTCCATTTTAATGTTTTAAAATAAAATACCAGTGTGCTACTGTACAGTATAGTGCATGGCAAATCAACACTACAGGACCAGATTGGTATGGTTAATCTTTAGGAAAATAGACATAAAAGGAAGAGAAAAAAATAGGATGTTTGGGTTAAGTGAAGGGATAAACGATTATTATAGTTTCAGATCATACTTTGGATGCCTGTAATTTCGACTGCATATTAGCCTCCTTGAGCAGATATTGATACAATACATATTATGGGGCCTATGTATCAAGGGAAAAGTGTGGCAATCCTGCAGCAAATTACCTTCACCATACAGTATGTATCAGCTGTTTTCTTTGATACAGTACTGTATGTACTGTGCAGTTTTTGCCCCAGAATTGCTCCACTTTTTCCTTGATACATTTGTCCCTAAGCAGATAATGATTCTGATAAAACCAAGACTGAATTGAAATAGTCCTAATTAGAAGAGATTTTTGGGGTAAAGTGAAGGCAACACTTAACCCTACTGTATAGCCTCTGTGACAAACGGCTTACTCCGGGGCTCCGTCGTTTGTCCGGGACTGTTTAGAACACGGTCTTTTAGGGTAGGTTAAATGATGAGGCGTCACGTACTGTTCCTTTAAACAGGCTATGCCTGGTTTATTCAGTCCCAGGCACTGAGACTGCCACCGTGCATACAACAGAAAACAGATCAAAACAAAAGCTGCTCACCTGAGCGATAACTTAACTTAGATATCCCTGACTCAGGGTTGGAAGTGGCTTTTCCACTTCCAACATCAAAACACGGTACTTTTGCAGTCTTACACAAATGAACAGAAAGATTGAACCTGTTTGGGGAGGAGGCTTCTCCCCTCTGTAGTTCAGCAGCCTTCCAGCCTCCTGGCTCTTGTGGGGAGACCAGAGCAAACAGGAAATCAGTCTTTCATACCTGATTCCTAATTAGCATGACAGGTGACAGAAATCAGGCAGCAGACAAACTCTGGTCTGGATCTCTCATCCCTCAGTTCCAGCGCTTGCCAAACTGTGGGATGGAGTGTATGTATTATAAGGCTGCACTCCCAGGCCAAACAGGATAGAAACTGTCTAGTATCCTGGGAGCCCTATATACGGAATTTATTACCATCCCCTGGTTTCTGTCACATATCCTCCCCCCCAGCTCAGACCTCGAGGGATGAGCGACCATGGATATTAGGGAGTGCATCCTTGACAACCCGTCAGCATTGCCATGTTTGTGCCCTGACCTGTGTTCCACAGAAAATTTAAAGGGTTGTAGGCTTAGGAACCACCTGGTCACTCTAGCATTCTTTTCCCTGTTTTGACACATCCAGGTAAGGGGTGCATGATCTGTGACCAACCGGAATTTTCTCCCCAACAGATAGTATTTGAGCGTCTCTACAGCCCACTTTATTGCGAGACACTCTTTCTCTACTATGGAGTAATTTTTCTCCTGGGGATTTAGTTTCCTACTTAAATAAAGGATGGGGTGCTCCTCACCTTGAGACTCCTGGGAGAGTACCGCCCCCAGCCCTACCTCAGATGCGTCGGTTTGGACTACGAACTCTTTGGAGAAGTCAGGTGTGACCAACACTGGTTGGGCACAGAGAGCTTCTTTCAGGCTTCTAAAGGCCTGTTCGGCTTCGGGGGACCACTTTACCATTAGCGGTCCTCTTGCTTTTGTGAGGTCGGTTAGTGGGGTTGCCTTAGTTGCAAAATTGGGAATAAACCTTCTATAGTACCCAATTAACCCCAAAAAGGTCCTTACTTGTTTTTTTGTGACTGGCCTTGGCCAATTTTGTATCGCCTCCACTTTGAGTGTTTGGGGTTTGAGTAAACCTCTGCCAATAGAATATCCCAGATACTTGGCCTCCTCCAGACCAATAGTGCATTTAGCGGGGTTAGCAGTTAGTCCAGCAGACCGGACTGCGTCAAGCACAGCTTGGACCTTTGGAAGGTGGGATTGCCAATCTTCACTATGGATTACCACATCATCCAGGTAGGCGGCAGCGTACCGAGCATGTGGTTTTAAAATTTTATCCATCATTCTTTGGAATGTGGCGGGAGCTCCATGTAAGCCAAAAGGCAACACCTTATACTGAAAGAGGCCGTCTGGGGTTGAGAAGGCTGTCTTTTCTTTTGCCCTTTCTGTGAGGGGAACCTGCCAGTACCCTTTTGTTAGGTCTAGGGTTGTGAGATATCGGGCTTTGCCCAGTCTCTCTACAAGTTCATCTACCCTGGGCATAGGATAAGTATCAAATTTTGACACCGCGTTTAGTTTCCGGTAGTCATTACAAAACCTTGTTGTACCATCTGGCTTTGGGACTAAGACTATAGGGCTGTTCCACCCACTTTGGGATTCCTCAATTACACCTAGTTTTAGCATTTTTTTAACCTCTAAACTTATAGCCTTTCTTTTGGCCTCTGGGATTCGGTATGGTTTAAGGTTAACTCGGACCCCCGGTTCAGAGACTAGGTCATGTTCAATTACGCTAGTTCTACCTGGACGTATAGAGAAGATTTCTTTGTTTCTTCTCACTAAATTCTGAACCTCTCGTTTCTGATGAACAGACAGGGTTTCAGCTATGCTAACCTCTGGGTCAGTTTCTTGATTCTCTGACGGACCTGCGGGTACTAGGGTTAACAAGACTTCTCTATCTTTCCAGGGCTTGAGTAGGTTTATATGGTAAATTTGCTCAGGTTTCCTCCTACCTGGCTGTCTTACCTTATAATTTACTTCTCCCACTCTTTCCAAGACCTCATATGGCCCATGCCATTTAGCAAGGAATTTACTCTCCACGGTGGGAACCAGAACTAGTACCCTATCACCTGGAGAAAAAATTCTGACCCTAGCACCCTTATTATATGTTTTCCTCTGTGCTTCTTGAGCTTTCTCCATGTGTTCCCTCACTATGGGTAGGACTGCAGCAATGCGGTCCTGCATCTGGGCAACATGCTCTATTACACTTCTGTAAGGGGTAACCTCGTGTTCCCAAGTCTCTTTGGCTATATCCAGTAAGCCCCTTGGGTGTCGGCCATACAATAGTTCAAACGGGGAGAAGCCTGTGGATGATTGGGGAACTTCCCTAATGGCAAATAACAGGTACGGTAACAAACAATCCCAGTTTTTCCCATCTTTATCAACCGCCCGCCGTAACATGCTCTTTAAGGTTTTATTGAACCTTTCCACTAAACCATCTGTTTGTGGATGATAGACTGAGGTTCTGAGATGCTTGATTTTTAGGAGTTTACATAGCTCTTTCGTTACTTGGGACATAAATGGTGTTCCCTGGTCAGATAGAATCTCTTTAGGAATCCCGACCCGGGAAAACAGAACTACTAACTCTTTTGCTATGTTTTTAGCTGAGGTGCTACGTAGGGGAACTGCCTCCGGATATCGGGTGGCATAATCTAATATTACCAATATATGCTGATGTCCCCTAGCAGACTTTATTAGGGGTCCTACTAGATCCATAGCAATCCGGTCAAATGGTACCTCTATTATGGGAAGGGGTACCAATGGGCTGCGGTACGCCTTGAACGGGGCGGTGATCTGACATTCTGGGCATGAGGAACAATAATTCGTAATTTCTGCCAGAACCCCAGGCCAATAGAAGCTTCGGAGAACCTTTTCTTTTGTCTTTTCCACCCCTAGGTGTCCCCCCAATGGATGACTATGTGCGAGGTGTAATACTACGTTACGGAATGTCCGTGGTACCAACAATTGTTTAGTTGTAACTGATTTCCTTTTATCAACCCGATATACTAGGTCGTTCTCTACCTCGAAGTAGGGGTAAGCAAGTGACCTATCTGGTTGGCCAGGAGTACTATTCTGGTCCCGTATATTTCCCCTTGCTACCGCTAATGTGGGGTCCTCCCACTGGGCCTTCTTAAAACTCCCAGGACTGACCTCTAGGTCAGCGAGGGTCTTATCCGGTTCTGGGGTGGTAAGTGTCTGCTCAACATCTTGATTTGGGGTATTCCCTACCAAAGTAGTGATGGGGAAGGGAATTTTACAGCACTCCTCCTTTTCCCCCTTCTTATTTGGGCCCTCGTCAACCTCCATTTCTGAAAAAGGGAAAGGATTTGTTTCTTCTAATACTTCGTTATGGTCCGCTATTGAACTCTGGGCGCTATTCTGAGCGGGGGACCACATTTTTAGAAAATGGGGAAAGTCGGTCCCTATTAACACATCATGTGCCAGTTTGGGTACAATACCCACCTTGAAATCTAAAGAACCAAACTCTGTTTCAAAAAAAACATCAACAGTGGAATATTCATGATTATCCCCATGTATACAACAAATTGCCACTCTTTGTGAACTGTTTCCCTGTTTCTTCTTAATGGGCAAGAGGTATTCGGACACTAGTGTGACCATGCTCCCAGAGTCAAGAAGTGCCCGAACCCTCTTACCATTAACCTTTACAAATGCCCACAGATGGTTATTCAAGGGGTCCTCTGGGCTAGGGCCCATACATTGGGACAACAGCGAATAAGGTTCCACGCTGTTGCATTGCATGGGCTCATCATTTAGTGGGCAGATTTTTGCTGTGTGGCCCCTCTCATGACAATTTACACATTTAGGTACATAGTCTGTGTCCCACTTAGAGCCTTTTCCCGGCTCCCCATGTTGGCTATTGCCCTTAGTGTGCGAACCACTGTTGCTGGTGCTGCGTGAAGGTGGTCGCCGCTCTTCAGCGCCCCTTAACCCCGGTACCCTTTTACCGTCTCTGGAAGAGTCCTGGAACCTCGGGTAGTGGGGTTGCTCCACGACTGTGGGTTGCGGGTGCTCTTCTGCTGCATTGTACCTTTCTACGAGGGCCACAAGCTCATCCGCATTGTGGGGGTCACTCCGACTGACCCAACGGCGTAAGGCAGAGGGAAGTTTCCTCAAGAACTGGTCCATGACCAACCGTTCCACGATGTGGCTGGCTGAGTTGATCTCGGGTTGTAGCCACTTCCGGGCGAGGTGGATTAGGTCATACATCTGGCTTCGGGTGGCTTTATCCATCGTGAAGGACCATGCGTGAAACCTTTGGGCGCGAACAGCCGTGGTTACGCCGAGGCGGGCGAGGATCTCGAACTTCAATTTTGCATAGACGTTAGCTTCGGCTGGCTCTAGATCAAAGTAAGCCTTCTGGGGTTCGCCGCTTAGGAAGGGTGCGATTAGACCAGCCCACTCAGCTTCTGGCCATCCCTCTCTCTGTGCCGTGCGTTCAAACGTGAGAAGATAGGCTTCCACATCATCCGAGGGTCCCATCTTCTGAAGGTAGTGGCTTGCCCTGGTCATTTTCGGAACTGGGGCTGCCGCTGCCAGTGGAAGGTTACTGATAGTCCCCCTCAGGATCTCGAGTTCCTGCTGAAAGCCCTGAGCGAACCGCTGTTGCTCCTCTCTCAGCAAGCGGTTTGTCTCTTGCTGGTTTGCATTCGCGTTTTGCAGGGCTTCATTCGTCTGTTGCTGGTTTGCATTCGCCTGTTGCTGGTTGGCATTAATCTCTTGCTGGGCTATTAGCAGCTGTTGCTGGGCTGCATTCGTCCGCTGCTGGTTTGCATTAGTTTCTTGCTGGGCTATTAACAGCTGTTGCTGGGTTTCATTCGCGTCTTTCTGGGCAGCGACATTGCGTACCAGCGCACCCACCACGTCTTCCATCTTGTTTGCAGAGGATGAAAAAAACTTTTTTTTTTTTTTTTTTTTTCAAAGTTCTTCAACCCGCAGACCCCCTAGTGCTCTGCCCGCATTCTCCACCATATGTGACAAACGGCTTACTCCGGGGCTCCGTCGTTTGTCCGGGACTGTTTAGAACACGGTCTTTTAGGGTAGGTTAAATGATGAGGCGTCACGTACTGTTCCTTTAAACAGGCTATGCCTGGTTTATTCAGTCCCAGGCACTGAGACTGCCACCGTGCATACAACAGAAAACAGATCAAAACAAAAGCTGCTCACCTGAGCGATAACTTAACTTAGATATCCCTGACTCAGGGTTGGAAGTGGCTTTTCCACTTCCAACATCAAAACACGGTACTTTTGCAGTCTTACACAAATGAACAGAAAGATTGAACCTGTTTGGGGAGGAGGCTTCTCCCCTCTGTAGTTCAGCAGCCTTCCAGCCTCCTGGCTCTTGTGGGGAGACCAGAGCAAACAGGAAATCAGTCTTTCATACCTGATTCCTAATTAGCATGACAGGTGACAGAAATCAGGCAGCAGACAAACTCTGGTCTGGATCTCTCATCCCTCAGTTCCAGCGCTTGCCAAACTGTGGGATGGAGTGTATGTATTATAAGGCTGCACTCCCAGGCCAAACAGGATAGAAACTGTCTAGTATCCTGGGAGCCCTATATACGGAATTTATTACCATCCCCTGGTTTCTGTCACACCTCACATAAAATGAAAATGTTTAATAAACCTCCAGGACATGTCTAAACTAAAAACAAAATATCTGTCTATGCTCAGAGAGATATTTTGTATTCCCATAAAATACAATAAACATGCTGAATTCCCATAATATTTCCTAGTATCTTTATAAACGTGCAGAAAATGTGTTAATGACTAACCCGGTTATTAAGGGATTAGATAAAACACGCAACAGCATTCATTTTAATAAAAGAAAAAGAAAACCAGGATAAAATACAATTTGAACATATTCGTGGATTTATGTTCAACGACGAAAGTAAATTCTTCCACACAATTCTTGTTGAGATATTGTTTTACTTTGCTCACTTTCCTAAAGCAACACTACGAAATATTGCAAATCGGGTTTATTTTGTGGTGTGTTTGCCAATTATGCTTGAGACTAGAGCTGATTATTTAAATCTGTCTAATTTGCTCAGACAAATTTGTGTGCGAAATGTGTTTATTAGAAGAGTAGTGCAGATCTCTGCCACCAGATAATTGTTGTGTCACTGACCACTTGGTTAAGTTAGAGGAGAGTGACAATAACTATCACACAGCGCCAGGGCCAGCACAAGGCTAGGTGGCGTCCTGGGAAATCCTTCAACCTTGTGCCTCACCCCCTCACTGAATTTTTTTTTTTTGCTATACCCTCATTCTCTCTATTCCACCCCACCTTCTCTTTATACCCCATTGTCTCCATCCCTCCCAACTCCTCTTTATTCTCTCACTCCCACGCCTCATTCTCCCATGTCCCCCCTCTTCATTCTCTCACTCCCCATCCTCGTTTTCTCACTCCCCCTCCTCATTATCTTACTTTCCTCATCTTCATTCTCTCACTCATGCCTTCATTCTTTCTGACCCTCCTCATTCTCTCACTCCCCTCCTCATTCTTTCCCTCCCCCATCCTCAGTCATTCAATGGTGTTAACCTATTCATTTAACACTGACTAACCTTAAAACTCGCCCCACAAATCAAGCATCCCAATAGCCTGCACTCATGGATATTGTCCCACAGTCACTTATACCACCCATTGTGGCCAAGCACACCCATCTACAGCACTTATTCCCCCACCTGCTGTCTCTGTAAGTTTCCCCTCAAACCTCTTAGATTGTAAGCTCTTTGGGGCAGGGATTTCCTTTCCATTGTCTGATTTTTGCTGCACTTATTGTATTTTTAAAATTTCCTGTACTGTATTCTTTGTGAAGCGCTGAGTACACTTTTGGCGCAATATAAATAAAGACATACAATACAATACAATTCACTCCCCCTCTTCATTCTTTCCTCCCCATCTAATTATTTCACTCCCCTTTCTTATTCTCTTACTCCTTCCCCCCTCTTCATTCTCTTACTCCCCCCATCTCAACCTGTGATCTTGAGGTGGGTCGGGGGAGGACCTGCGCTGGAGCAGTGGTAGACACCACCTCTGGATTGTACTGCTGGTGCAAGCTCCTTCACAGCCATCCTCCTCCTCTGCTTCCACCACTGTTCTCTTTCACCAACTGCTCTGCTCCCAACGCCATCCTCCACTGTCCTGCTCTACTCCCACCACCATCATCCACTGTCCTGCTTCACTTGCAATACCATACTCCCCTGCTCTCCTTACATTTTGAATAATTGAAAACATAAATCATGTTAAAAACAATATTTTTGTAATTAATCATAATTGAATGAAATAAATTGTTTACACGTTATAAACATCTAAAATTAAACATTTAATTAAAAACATTCTTTCATTATGTAAGAAATGGTTTTGTTGGAGATGATCAGGGAGTCTTGAAGAAGAGAGTTTTATTGGAGAGAGTATTATAGGATGGAGAATTACATTTTGGTGGAGGGAGTTTTGTAGGAGGGAGTTTTGTAGGAGGGAGTTTTGTAGGAGAGAGTTTTGAAGGAGGGCTGATGAGTAAGTGGGAGGAAGGGGGAATTTGTTAAGAGGCAGGAGGGAGGTTTGGAGGAGTGAGCAGAACGTTTTGGAATAGGTAGCATGCAGTTTCAAAGCAGGAGGCACGGAGGAGAGAGATTGGTACTGGTGCAGTAGCAAGGAAGAGTGAGTTTGGAGGAAGGAGTTTTGTAAGTGGGAGTTAGGGAAGAGAGAGCTTTGGACGTGGGAGGAGAAAGTTTAGGAGCAAGGAGGAAAGGGGAAATTTATGATGAAGGAGGACAGAGTTTCACATCACAATGGACACCATAAACATTTTCTGTTCCTGCTACCCAAACACTTCAGTTTACCTGTGAACTGTAGTTGCCACAATACTATCCGAACTTCCATCATACAAACACATGAATTTGGTAGATATATAGAGGAAGTATGTTATGAAAATGAATACATCGTTGTACAATTATTGTGACATAAGTACATTGCTGCTGCTTCATGAGACAGATAAAGGAACTTTTAACTCTGAAAATTATTATTGACTAGAAAGGCAGCGGACTCAAAAACGTAACAAAGAAATGTTGTTTTCAAAACAGTAGTAATTAATCTAGGGTCAGTTTTGACATCTTTCGAGTATTGCTTATTGTACAAAACAGTTAAGATTGTAGCCCTACTCTTCATGACCACGGTGGTCCAGCTTCCAAACAAATCACAGTCCCGTGTATCGCAGGCAATGTGGCAACTGAGTTGGGCAACATTTGTGTCATACATTTTTAGTTCATTCCGCTAAAAAATGTACATAGTTCGAAAGGCTCAATAATGAAGGCCACAGGTTTTCATATTCTCCATTACAATAGTAACTTGTGACAAACATGAAATGGATAGAACATGGTCAAGTACACAACACCTGTGAGCATGTGACTGGTGTATGTGAAAAGGGTTAATACTTCTAGGTACCTTGTTGACCCATGTACCTCTCTCATAGAGAGGGAACAAGTCCCTAAGGGGTGCTACAAAAACTCTTCTGTGAATGGTGTAGATAATGTACCGAATCAATAAAGTGGTAGGTAAGAACGGAAAATAATCATTCCTCCAAGGGTAGGATGTCCCGTGGCACTATATACTGTGGTATATGAACTAAGTGATATGATAAAGTGCTTTACAGCATGAAACGCGTAGGAGTGGTGTTCCCTCCACCGTTTTTTTAATGCAGTTTTTTTAAACTCATTTTTTATTTGCCACATGACCTGTTCCTTGTTTGTGTGTGCCACACACATCACTTGGATATTCTACAATGTGCTTTCAGTACAGTATTTATGAAAAGATCGGTAATAATATCATATAATTCAGATGTCATTAATAAATTCTGCTGTGCAGCACAAATATGGAAAACAGTTTTGTCAATAATGTGGAAAGGGTAATAATAGTATTTGTATGGATTTTGTAGGACAGCTTGTGTGTATTTCCTGAACATTTGCATTTTATCAGCATCTGCGAGAGTGTTTACTGTACATTCACAAATAAACAATATATAATCGACATATAATAAAAATAAATCCCATTATTTCGCTTTTTCTACAGTATGTCCTTTGCTGAAGTACTGTATCAGATTCCTCAGCAGATGGGCTACCTTGCATTTACATAACTAAAATCATTACAGTTCACTAATTCCTGGAACAAGTAGTTGCCATTGAGCAAATTGTAAAAAAAAAAAAAAACATTAAGGGACATATGTATTAAGGCGTAAATGGAGCAATTCTGGGGACAATATTGTCTTCCAGATATACAGTATTGTATCAAAGAAAAAATCGTATTGATTTCAATGTAATAGACAATTCTATTATACAGTAGGTGCATTAAGGCATACCGCCAAGTGTTTAGATACAGTACGGAGGCATAAATTCATCAATTAATTAAAAATATGTTCCTGTAAGGAATCGGCGCGCTCCCGCCCTAACTTCTCCATACCCCATGGTACCTGCTCCCGGCAGCATGTCCTCGGTACCCAGCCCTCTGGCGAGGATGCAGATGGAGGGTCCCGCCTCCGGATTGCACTCACGCACCAGCAGCGCGCAGCACGGGCACCTGACGCACACGCAACGCACATGAGCTCCACATCAACAGAGGCAATCAGCGGCAAACCCAACACCTGCTCCCTGCACCTCTGCCTATCCCTGCTCCTGCTGCGGACCCGTCTCCGTTCCGCCTCTCCTCCCATTTGTTCCCCACCTCTTTATATGCTCAGCTCTGCCACTGGCACATTGGCTGAGCATAGTTATTGTTACTTTGCTGTTTTCCTCATCTCTGCCTCAACAGTCTTGCCTTGCTGAACCTTGCTCTGTGTACCGACCCGGCTTTGCTTTTGGACTCCGCACCTCCGTACTTCTGACCCCAGCTATCCCTGACCATCCGCACCTCTCTAACCCTGACCTCGGCACTCGGACAACGACCACACTCCACTCTCCAATCCCAACTAAGGCTATAGTACCTCCAAGGATCCAGACCTCTCCTACGCAGACCCTGACAAGTATAACGACGATCCATACCTCTCCAACCCCGACCCGGCTACCTCGACCAACCTACACTCCAGACATGCCCTCGTGGCCATGGGTGGCGTTTCTATCCACTCCCACCTCAGTCCCGGGGTCCCGCGTTCTTTGTGGTGAGCACAGCGTGACAGTTCCATCATGAAGGAGTGTTTAGTAGGTACCTGTATTTATAAGGATAGGGTGGAAGTCAGACAGAGGCCTTGTTCGTCTAAGGTGTACTTTATTTGGACCAAGATGTTTGATGGGCGAGTGGTAAAGAAACCCAATCCTAAATACTATAAGCAGGGATTCTATTCTTCTTCCTGTTGGAAGAATTGTTCTATTATCATTGCTGTAAACAGTGGATGGTGTGGGTCCCAAGTGTCTGTATACTGTGTTATTGGTTACAGTATGTTGTGGCATCTGCTGTAACCTTATGACAGAAAAGGTGTTTAATAGCACTCTAACAAACCCACTAAAGTGCATAAAATTATAAGTGCCCAAATATATAGGTGCCAAAATATAGTGACAAATAAGTGACAAAGTACAGTGAACTGAGGTGCTAAAATATAAGAGGCTTAACAGACACACTCAACCCTATGGTATGGTTATCTGCTGTAACCTGTTTATGTATTGCAGGCTCCAGGTTACAGGACGGTGCCCAAATTTGATCCCAGTGAGGACAAGGGAATTTCACCTAAGGGAGAGATTATAGCCATGGCTGGCCCAGACTATCTTTCTGCCTTCCTGTCACATAAGTTCTGATAGCTACATGCAGTGACAGGGTGTCCTGTGGGTTTACCCCTCCTCATGCTGCTTCTCTGAGTGACAGGGGTGAAGGTGAATGGGAGTCTGTATACAACCAATCCTGGTGCAGTCCCTGTGCCCTAACCCTCTGAGCCTTAGAGAGGAAGAGTTTCAAATTGTTTCAGTCCAGCCCCCCCCCCCTCATGGGGTAGAGGAGATGAGCTCTGAGTCTCCCCCGGCTGGGAGAGAGAGTCCAGCTCAGCCCCTCCTGGGGTTGATACATGCCTCCATCTCCTCCTGGAGCAGAGATGCAGCCAAGATCTGTGCAGAGCACAAGGCCTCCATATTGCCAGAGGGCCAGCACCATCCAGGGGTCTGGGACCCATTTTCCAATACAAGGCATACACTGTAATGACATCCTGCAGTGGCTGTCTGAATAAAGATCCCTTTTTATATACTCCTGTTTAAGTAACAGTCTATTGGGTAGGAGTATTAGAAATATCTGTCGTGGTGGGGCCTGTCTTCAGGATCCCTAAAGTGCGACTGGAGGCGCTGATGACACCAAACTGAGAGTCTGAGGAGGATCACCAAAAGCCTGTTCTGTTTCCTCTTATTGCGGAAGCTCATCTCTCCTGGACCCTCAGAGGTAACCTGCACCCCGTCGCCTGGGGGGGCGGGGGGGAGGGGGCTGGAAGCAGCACTACATATAGTAGTATATAGTTTCAATTGTTGGATATAATTTCGTGTTCCTACTGCTGCGACACACTTTATTCGAGCAAATACCCAGTATGTACCTGGCAAATACCTGGAATGCGCCGCTCCTCACCTCTGACAAGCCCCGTTGCGTTTGCCTTCCCAGCCATGGTTCATGCCTGGCTGACGGGCGGCTGATGTGTTAAATGATAATAATTAGGATTTAATAGGCTGCAATGCTTCGTGTGTCTACCAGATGGCATAAATTCATGAATTGTAATGCAGCCTTGAGAAAGCAGTATGAGTGAAACGTACGGCACGTACGTCGGCAGGTTATGACGTCATTGCGTCAAAGGGGCGGGATATGCGCTGGCGGTCGGAGCGCCTCCTGCACCCAGTAGCTTCAGCTGCATGGCTGTGCTACCGATGGTTTCAACTTAACTTTTAGCTATCACCAGACGCACCGAGGCTGATACTAGAGAGCTCCTGGCATGCTGCCAAAGGCGCCCAGCCCCCCACATAGGAGGTATGTCTGGTGTGTTATGAGCAAAGCACTGCGTGATTCCACTCCATGTTAACAGGCACTACTTGTGCACTGTTTTAGATTAATACTGATTCAGTCAATATATTCTCTGACATGTGTGTGAGTGTATGAATTTCGCGAATCTACCACAATCCATGTTAACAGGCACTACTTGTGCACTGTTTTAGATTAATACTGACACTGATATGGTGTGTATGTGTGTGTACAACACTCACGCACCGCACTAACACCAAGTGGCTTATACATATAGAGAACCACCATGAACAGGCACGGCTTTTGGCATTGTTTACACAGATAACTGACTCTGTGGGCTGTGTTACCGATATAGGCACAATACCACTAACTTGTGTGTACAATACTCACGCACCATACTAACATCAGTGGTTTTTGTACATAGAGATCCACCACCAACAGGCATGGCTTTTGGCATTAATTACACAGATAAACTGACTCTGTGTGCTGTGTTACTGATATAGGTACAATACCACCAACCTGTACAAGTAACCAGCTATACCTGTATACTGCTACGTGTATGTGTGTGTACAACACTCACGCACCGCACTAACACCAGGTGGCTTATACTTACAGAGAACCACCATAAACAGGCACGGCTTTTTGGCATTGTTTACACAGATAACTGACTCTGTGGGCTGTGCTAGCGATATAGGTACAATACCACTAACTTGTGTGTACAATACTCACGCACCATACTAACATCAAGTGGCTTTTGTACATAGAGATCCACCACCAACAGGCACGGCTTTTGGCATTATTTACACAGATAACTGACTCTGTGTGCTGTGTTACTGATATAGGTACAATACCACTAACCTGAACAAGTAACCAGCTATACCTGTATACTGCTACAGTCAGCGTTGATATCGACATGCTGATTTATGCCATACGACATAGTACAAACTAGACACTTACCGTTACCTGTTTTGACCTATAACCATCCTTTGGATCTACTCTACACCACTAGTGTTATCGTGCGGCCATATCCCAGACTCTGGGTTTACAGTACAGAGTTTATTGTGGTCTGCTTTGCTCATTTTTAATATTAATTCACTGTACACTGGCTATCATTAGTATATTACTTGACCTATAGTGTTCCCCATATTATTTTATATTTAGAGTTAAGACTCAATTAAAGTTTCTGGTTTTAATTAATTCATTACTCACCCACCTTACTAGGTTCTGATACATTTTGGCTACACATTGGTAGAGTGCTCTCCTTGGGGTTCTACCTCTCTCTGTTTTTTCAGCCATGGTTCATGCCTGGCTGACGGGCGGCTGATCTGTTAAATGATAATAATTAGGATTTAATAGGCTGCAATGCTTCGTGTGTCTACCAGATGGCATAAATTCATGAATTGTAATGCAGTATATATATATATACTGTGCAGTATTGCAGCCAGCGGGAATAAAATGCTTCAATCCCTGCCTGGAAAATAACGCAATGCACTCGGGCAGAAAACTGTCACAAACCTCAATACACCCGAGTATACCCGAATTCGTGGGACTAGCCGAGCTCGAATAAAGTGTGTCGCCAGTGTATATAAAAACTATCTTAATAAAGAGCTGAAACTTATTTTTCTCTGTATGGGTACTAAAAAAAGTCAGCAATTTCTTTCAGAATTTGGAGCTTATACCCATATGGAACCCCACATCTCTGCACCCTTAATCTTTTGGTGGGCGGGACCATAGGAACCTACATTTACTAGCCTGTTTCTGGATGAAATCCACATCCCTGCAAAATGTAAATAGTTTTTGGTTACTCATGTAATCTGAAGCTTAATAATAGACTCCATCAGGAGTGAACCCATCAACTGATTTATCTCCTAACCTGGTGTCTTTTGTAACTCTAGAAGCCCTCCTAAGGAGCAGAAGCATTGCATCCTAGACAATCAGAGGTGAAACTACTGTTTTTGACCCCAAAAATGTTTTAAAGGCCCCCTTCGGTCACTCTCTTTCCTTCTCCTCTCTAACTCTCCCGCTCTCTAACTCTCCTCCCATCTCTAACTCTCCCTTCTCCTCTCTAACTCTCTTCATTCCTCCTCAAATGTTTCCGACTCTTCTTCTCTAACTCTTCCACCCTTCTCCCTTACTCTCCCACTCTTCTCTCTTCTCTTCCACTCTGTCCGAGGCCTTACTCTCTCACTTGTCCCCCATCCTCTCTAAGTATCAGTCTCCGCCCCTACTCTCTACCTCTTATCAATGAGTTCCACCTCCTCTCACACTCAATTCCCACTCCTCTCTTACTAAATTCCCTTTTCCTCTCACACTCAATCCACCTCCCTCCTCACACTTAATCCTCTTTCTTTCACTCAATCCCCCGTCTTATTTTGACTCGTGGGCAATCTGGGCAAGACCTCGGGTCCCGCATCATTGGGAAGCTGTAGCCACGCAAATGGATACGGAAGTTGGACCCGATTTCTGGACAGGCCCAACTTTTGGCACCAACTGGGACATGGGTACACCGGAAGGGAGGGGGCTTGCCGAAGGAACCTGCAGCAAACAAAGGCCCTGGCATCCCAACACGGAGTTTGGGACCAACCTCTAGCCATGCCCAACTTCCAGTGCCGGCCTTCTGCATCCCCCCAGCTTTAGGGCCCCCATGCATTGCAGGGTTTTGCTGTAGTGTAGTTACACCCATGTGTAATGCCTCCCCAAGTTAGTCGGCCATGACCACAGCATATTTAATCTTTAAGAGTATCTCTCGTCTCCTGGACATGGTTCTTTTCCAGGCAGAAGAAAAAGTCTGAGTCTGTTTGGAAGATTACTGGATGTTTGCTGTTTTTCTGGATCTTTGATCTGTCTGTGCTGTTTCTAGTTCTTTGATCTAGATCACTTTACTTACAACCTTTTTAAGCAAGGTGATTTGAGCCTCTCACTTACAAAAAGGGGCCCACCCTTGATCCCCTCTCTGGAAGTTAAGTGGGTCATAGAATCGATATTGGGACACCACTGAAAATAATTTTCTTTGCTGTAAGTAAAATATGTCTCAGAATCGGTGCTGACTCGTCCTTGAAAATAAATATTTATAAACTGCCTTTAACGTGACAATCAATCTTCAAATCCGTTAAGGTGTGCTTGCTTATTCGTTTTCTCCTTGCTGGCACGCCATTGAAAATAAACATGCAATGTTTGTGGATTATCTTCCTTCTTGTTATTGAAAATTAACGTTCCTTTATTTGTTTATAGATCCTTGAGTATCCTTTCAGTAGAAGTAAAACACCGGATAGAAATCTCTTAGAAGATCTAAGTCTTTATTCGTAGAAGCAAAATAAGAACGTTCAGATATATAGGTAACAGGGAAAACACGCATAGCAGCTATAAACTGAGAACATAAACATTTGTTGCTCGATGGTATTGTTCTATCGTATCTACTGAAGATAACATCATATATCCATTTCCTAGCTACTATTTAACCTATGCATGACTTGTTAGAATTAAACAACAAAGAAATAAAATAAGATAAGTATTTTCAAATTTGAAAATATGTTATCAGTAGATTTAGGGCGCAAGGTCTATATTCTTAGTTGTTCCATAAACAACTCAATAATTATCCATTTGAATGTGTATTTTCTAACATTGCACAATCTTTCTACCAATTCAACTGTTTACTCACGTTATAAGAAAAAAT
Source organism: Ascaphus truei (assembly GCF_040206685.1). NCBI lineage: Eukaryota > Metazoa > Chordata > Amphibia > Anura > Ascaphidae > Ascaphus > Ascaphus truei. The sequence goes on from NC_134488.1 coordinate 14,053,333, forward strand.
TACATCTGTTTGATGTGAATCCCATCTACTGTAAAATTCTCAAGGGTGGATAATAACTACGTAGCAGGGATGTCCCTGGTGGGATTAGAACTCTGGGTTGTGTTGCTCCTAGTCGGCAGCACTTCTGAGTCACCAGGGCTGCTGATTCCTGTTGCTGATTACTGCTGCTGATTACTGCTGCGTATTCCTACCGATAAATCTCTGAGGATTCTGATTACTTCATTACCAGCACCTGTCCCTCATTAGTAAGGCAGCCCTATATAAACCTCCCTTTCCTGTTCCTCTGTGCCTGTTTATTTGGTTCTTCTATGAAAGCAAGCTCACTGCTCCATCTTTGCCATTATCTGTTGCTGTGTACCATACCCTGACCCATCTTCATCTGCCTCTCTTCAGTCCTGACCTGTGCCTGTTGCTGACCACCATTACCTGCTTGCAACCTGCTTTGACCTTTGCTTGTGACCCAAATTTTGATCCTCTGCCACCTGCCTCGACCTTCACTTGTTAACCTGACTGACTCTTTTAAAAAAAAGATATAAACTGTATATTTTGGTGTGCTGCAGCTTAAAGAACAAACCCCCGAAAAATCACAGTTGATCTTATATCAAATGTTTGTTTGAAGTCTTCGTCAACCAAAACATGTATATATTGCTTGCCCCTTACCTGTAGAATAACCTTAAAATACGTATAATTTAACATGGATAGATTAGAGGTTCTCAAATATTTCTTCTAATAGGACACTCCCCGTTATTAACTGAATATTTAACACAGTCCATACAGTATAATACATTCTGGACTCAACTACATGAATAGTAATAAAGCATATTAAGTTGACAATACCCCTTTGCTGCCCTTTGCAAGCCCATCTAGCAGGAAAGGGGTTACATTTGGTACTTGACAGAATGCTCTTTAAACGTTGTTACGTGTGATGCTGCAGCCTCAGTTGAATAAGAGAGTTGCAGCATCGGCAGAGGAGGATCAAGATTAGATGAGCACAGAGTATCACAGCACATAGAAAGAGCAAGCATTCCGAGATCAACCTTCAAAGCTGGTGTGTTAATAGGGCCAGAGAAGACCTTACTTTATACTTCAGGTCAGAGCCACCTGAAGTTAATTTTAATTTTGTTTGATGCCACTTTACTATTTATATTTGCTGTGACCTCGCTTCTTCTCAAAGTACGCACTGCTTACTACCAGCCACATTATGGGGGCGATGCACTAAGCAGTGATAACTGCTTTTAAGAGTGATACGTGGCTTTTAAGGCCTGCTGCGCTTAATCGCCTTAAAAGGCATTTTTTCAGCCCTATGAAAAAAACACGTCTGATCATGATGGTCAGCGTGATTCACTAAGCAGTGATAAGTAATCGTGCTTTAAAAGCACTCCAGAATTTTGTGCCAGGTAAACACTGGCGCAAAAGAAATGAAGACAGTCAAAAAATCTTTGTTTACCTTTTTTCGGCACTCCATTAATACAACAGGCCGGCGGGTGTTCCCAGGTGATCCCAGTGGGAGTCCGTGGGCCTTCGGGTGATCTCCGCGGGAGTCTGGGGTTCCCCTCTGGCCTGCGGTACCAATCATGTGCTCCCAAAAAAAGAAATAATACTTTCAAATAAATACACCTCCCTCAACCACCCCCCCCCCCGCCCCTAACACATACAGTACAGTAATGGGCAAAATTACTATTATCCAGATATAGATAATAGTGCAATTGCCCGTTTAAAATACAACATTAAGCAGCATAAATAAAGTAAATAAATCTTGCACTCATCCCTGCCAGGCTGCCATGATGAAGGCCGTCCTCATCCTCATCACCGTCCATGTCCTCCGTTGCTACAAACAATACAGAACAATAAAAAAAGACAATCTACTGTAATGTCACCTAACCCCTTAATCAACTTAGCGGTTAGTAACCGCTATAGTAATTAAGGGGTTAACCCACCCTCCCCCACTACCCACCCGGTAGGCCTAAACACCCATCCTTGGGAATAATACCCCTTTCACCCACCCCCGCTTCCCACAATAAAAAAAATACACACAACAGCCCTACTACCCACCTCCTAGGCCCACAATAAACCATTACAATATTTAATAAACAACAATACACAACCAACCCACCCTGTGCCCCCACATAAAAACATTTTTTATTTTTTTACACACAGGATTAATACCACAGGCTGACAGGGGTCCCCGGGTGGTCCCCACGGGTGTCTGGGGGCCCTTGGATTGTCCCTGCAGGGTTGGGCCCCTGGTTCTTCCCCGCAGGTGTCTGTGGGTCCTCAGGTGGTCCCAGAGGGTGTCTTGGGGTACTCAGGTGGTCCCCATGGGCGTCCGGGGTTCCTAGGTTTGTACACGAGGGTGCCCGCTGCCCTGCAGTTGCATTCCTGTATTTAAAAAAAATTAAAAAAAAAAACATGGCCTATATTTCAATAAATACACCTCCCTCCAACCCACCAAACACATACAGTACATTAATGGGCAAAATAACTATTATCCATATATGGATATTAGATTATTTGCCCATTATTTAACACATTAGCCATAAAGCATAAACAAAGTAAATAAAAAACATCCTACTTACCCCTGGCAATATGAAGGATGTCCTCGTCAGCTTACTGCAGGTCCATGTCCTCCGATGTCAGCAAGAATACATAGCAAAATACAATCTAATGGCTCCTAGCCCCTTAATCACCTTAGCAGTTAATTACCGATATAGTAATTAAGGGGTTAACCGACCCTTTGCCACTTCACACCCAGGAGGCCTAACCACCTTCCCCAGGCAACTACCCCCACCCTTCACCCATTCATTGGTATAGTGGGTACATCATGTCCATATAATATGGGCATCATTTACCACTATAGCAAGAAATGGCAAGAAATGGGGAAGGATTAAAAAAACAGGCCCAAATAAAAAAAAATTACATAGCCAAATCAAACACTGCACATATCAAAATAAAATACAGCACATATCAAAATAAAACACACCACATTGCCAATTACATAGATAACAAATGCCAATAAAACAATTGAATGTCCTTGTGGGTACATGATGCCCATATAATATGGGCATCATTTAACACTATGCCAGACAATGGTCGACCTAAAATAAACAATCAGAAACAAGATCCAATGCCATCCAAACTATCAGAAAATTCAAACAAATCAAGAAGTAAACAGAACTAAATTACCACCAATCAATTAATCCAATCCAAAAGAAAGACCACAATTCACAATTAAAACACCAAAAAAAAAAAACCATTATGAAATAAATAAAAGCTCAAAGTAAACACCATCCGACAAACTCTAACTGCCAAAAAGAAGGCTTTATTAAAAAAGCAAGCACCCCTCCACTGAAATAAACTATTTAAAACACCACTAAAAATGACACCATTCCCTGTCCCCTGTACAGTATGTATGTATATCCATAGAGACATACATAAATACAGTGGCAATGAATGGGCATCAAAACATTAAATCACAACAAAAATAGAAATCAAAAACCTGTAAAAGAAAAATAACATACATTCAAGCCCTTTTCTTCTTTCTTTTTCTTCATCTGTAATTTGTAATCCAATTTCAGGGTCTTCAGAGGTCTTCTTCTTCTTCATCTGTATCTTCTTCCAGCTTTCGCAGGCATGCCCTTGAGGTCCAATTGGAAGAGGAGGTCCTTCCTCCTCGGCTTCTTGTCGTAAAATGAGGCTGCATAGGCTTTTATAGGTCTATGACGTCACAATGACATTCGACAAATGGTTCCCACGGCTCTGATTGGCCAGTGAAAACCATGTGCCTTTTTTTTTTTTTTTGGTGATGTCATGTAAAGGAAATTAAGCCAGCCGATCAGAATGGCTGTGCTTCCTTTCCCTTTAACATGACGTTATCAAAAGCAACATTGCTGCCGTCACATGGTACTTGAGCAGATTGTGAGAACTATGGGCCTCATGCAGTAAGCGCTGAAAAAGTGCTCTCGGCAAGTGTTCACTATCGGCATGATTTTGGCGATTTGCCTTCGCAGTATTCAATAAGAGCCACAAATCAATGCGGTTCAGCTCAGGGGACCCCCTGCTTCCGCACAATATTATTAAAATACATTAATGCTGCTTCATTACCATAGCGGCTATCCGCTAAGGCAATGAAGGGTTTAAGGCATAATAGCATGTTTATTGGGGAAAATTGCCTCCAATAAACATTGCAATAAACAACATACACCCCCGGTGCCCCCAACAACCCCTATACCCCCATTACATATATCACATTTTTGGGATGCACGGCAATGATACTAGAGGCTGGCGGGGGCCCTCGGGTGTTCCCCGCAGGCCTGCAGTACCAATTCTGTGCCCCCCCAAAAAAATCCAACAACACAAATACTTAACAATAAATACACCCCCCCTTAAACATACAATACAGTAAAGGGCAAAATTACTATTATCCACATATGGATAATAGTGAAAGTGCCCATTTTAAATACATAAAGAACAATAAATACATTAAATACATTTTGCACTCACCCTTGTCCGGCTGCCACGATGAAGGCCATCCTCATCTTCATCACCGTCCATGCCCCCTCCGATGCTGCAAAACAGAAACAAGAATAAAAACAGCCAATGTAATGTTCCCTAACCTCTTAATCACCATAGCGGTTATTAACCGCTGCAGTCATTAAGGGGTTAACCCACCCTCATCCACCATTCGGGTGGCCTAAATATCCTCCCCCACTACCCCCCACCCCGTGAGGCCTAACCACCCTCACCCAATACCCAGCCAGCACGCCTACCCACATACCCTTGGGGCCAATACCCCTCTCCCCACCCCCAGTAGCCACAATAAAAACAATACATTGCCCCACAATAAACATCATTCTATTTATTAAATACATAACCCACCCCCTGTGCCCCCCATAAATACATGATTTATTATTTTACATACAGGGTTAATACCCCAGGCCCACGTGAGTCCCCGGTGGGCCTGACGGGTCACCTCACAGACCTACAGGTTACCAGCATCATGTTTCACACAGGGTCTGGAGGCCTGTTGGTGGGTCCCGCCAGCCATGGCCCACCAGGTGGTCTCCTGGGGTCACCGTAGGCCACAATTGGGTCCCCACGGCAGGCCCACGGATGTCTGGGGGCCCCGGGTCAGACCCACAGGTGTCTGAGGGGCCTTGGGTGGTTGCCACAGGGGTCTGGGGACCCACGGGTGGTTCCTATGGGTCCGCGTTGACCCCACAGATGTGGGGCCACCGGTTCTTCCCCGCAGGTGTCCCCTATGGACCCGCCAGCCTGATACCCGTGAGAAGCCCGAGGATACCGCAGGTGGTCTCCAGAGGTCTCTCGCTAACCAAAAGGAACCAACCCTGTATGTAAAAAAAATAAACCTGACCTATACATTAAATAGGTAACAGTGGGTGGGGGAGTGGGGGAAGTGGATAGACTGGGCGCTTCCTAAACAATATAGTAATTAGTGTGATAAGTGACACACCTTAAGTACACACAATAAACCTATCACCATAAAGTGTTAAATAAAATAAATTAAAACCAGTGTACAACAGCAGCTCAACTTCCTCTTTTGGGATCGTTCCTAATCCCAGGATGTGAAGTATTTCTTTTCTTGGGGTTGAGGAGGAGCGCTGGATCTCGTGATATGTGAAAAGATATAGATATATATAGTGCAGATGGTAATTCACTGCTTTAAATGATGTAAAACATAAGAAATGAACTCACAAAGAACGTATAAAATCACTGCATGTCAGAGATCCTTCTCTCTCTGACTGGAGCCCTTTATGTTACTGGAGTCTGTATCCTCTCAGTGAAGTGGATGATATGAAAATAAAGAAAACCACAAATAGTGCAAATAGTATGAACTATACAAATGTATTATGCACAGGTAGTCAGGAAACTCACATTTTCCATAATAAAGTTGGGTGGTGGAGAGAACCGCCGATAGAAGCAGGCTGCTGTTCGGTGCTTCACTTTCCCCTCACCGTGTCTGAGGGGCCTTGGGTGGTTGCCACAGGGGTCTGGGGACCCACGGGTGGTTCCTATGGGTCCGCGTTGACCCCACAGATGTGGGGCCACCGGTTCTTCCCCGCAGGTGTCCCCTATGGACCCGCCAGCCTGATACCCGTGAGAAGCCCGAGGATACCGCAGGTGGTCTCCAGAGGTCTCTCGCTAACCAAAAGGAACCAACCCTGTATGTAAAAAAAATAAACCTGACCTATACATTAAATACATCAATCCACCCCCCCCCCAACACATACAGTACAATAATGTGCCAAATAACTATTATCCAGATAGGGATAATAGATTATTTGCCCATTATTAAACACATTAACTAGCATAATATAATAAATAAAGTTCTACTGACCTCATCAATAAGAAGCCCCCGTCGCCAGCAAAATCCTTGACCTCCATTGCCAACACCCATTCATTTGTACAGTGGCTTCATCATGCAACTATATATATATATACACACATATACTGTACATTTATATATATACAGTAGTCGACAAATCACTCATTTGCATGTCATTTCCCAGAATCCCTTGCTGCAGTGGAAACGCTGTGTGCTGGGTTATAATGGGGAGAGACCGGGTTGCAGACCTGTCTAAGACATGCAAATGAACATACAGTAATATTTACAGGAGAGAGAGCGAGGAGAGAGAGAGAGAGAGAGAGAGAGAGAGATTGAGAGAGAGAGAGAGAGAGAGAGAGAGATTGAGAGAGAGAGAGGGGGTCTCCTGAGCTGAACCACTATGATTTCTAGCTCAAGGACCCCCTGCTTACCGAGTTACAGGCCCCGGTATAGGGCATCGGATGCCAGTGTCACCACCATTTTTAAAGCGCCCACGTCACTTGACATGCGACATGTAAGACATGTAAATAATGGGATACCGGCACCCCATATCTGGGCCTGTAACTTGGGAAGCAGGGGTCCCTGAGGCTGAAATCAATGCGGTTCAGCACAGGAGACCCACTGCTCCCCCAGAATATTAATAAAAATTATATTAAAGCCGCTTCATTACCATAGCCGATATCCGCTATGGTAATTAATTATTTTTTATTGTGAGGTGTGTTTTGATACTAGTGTAGATGAGCAGGGGGTCTTCTGAGCTGAACCGCATTGGTTTCAGCCTCGGGGACCCCCTACTTCATGAGATGCAGGCCCCATGTTGGGGTGCCTGTTTCCCCTGAAGGATTTAAATTCCCCGGTCACGTGACGCAGGAGCTTTAAAAGCACAGGTGATACCAGCACCCCATAACCAATGCGGTTCATCTCAGGAGACCCCATACACATGTACACTATTATTAAAATGTATATTTATGCTTCATGAATGCCTGTAAGAGCCATGCATGGAGACGCAGCATCTCCATGCAATTCTTACAGGCGGCTTTTTTTTCTATCAGCTATCGCGCTTTTCGGGGACCATGCACTAAAGGATCATAAAAAAAAATCGCTGGGCCATTTAAATCGCAGTTTTTATGAGCGTTGCTATCACGGTATCAGAAAGCCTTCATTACCTGTCATAGCAAAATTCACAAAACGGGTGATTAGCCTCTGAAAAGGCCTTACCCGGCGACTTGTATCTGCTGCAGAGAGAGCTGCTCTGAGAGAGCCATCTCTCCCTGTGTAAATCTCGCCCGAAATTTATGTGTATACATTTTAATTTTGTTAATAGTTTAGATGAACAGGGGGTCTCCTGAGCTCTTGGTTTCAGCCTCGGGAACCCCCTACTTTCCGAGATACAGGCCCCGTTATGGGGTGCCGGTATCTCCTATGCATTTTATTCCCACGGTCACGTGATGCGGACATTTAAATGCATAGGAGATACCGGCACCCCATAACGGGGCATGTATCTCGGGAAGTAGGGGGTCCCTGAGGCTATCCGCTATGGTAATGAAGTTTACTGTAAATGCATTTTTATTGCATAGGATTCATGCCAGGGGTCTCTGGTGCTAATATTAATGGATATCAGCTCCAGAGATTCCCGGTATCAATCCTATGCAGGAAAAATTCATTTTTTTTTCTAAATCCCATCTCGCCGCTTCTCTGCAGGTTTCCAGCACCTTCACGCCAACTTTTTCTGGCGTGAGAATATTGTGATAAAATCACCATTCTAGAGCGGTGATAGGCGATGATAGCCTAATCACTGCTATAGTACTAGAATTGTTTGAGTTTATGAACATGCCCAAAAGCAGCGATAAGTGGCTTATCACCGCTGCCTCAGTGATTTTTTTTATGAGCAATTTTTTGGGGTCGATTCAGTCTTTTATCACCCACTTATCACTGTTTACTGAATAGCAGTAGGCATTTTGGGCGATAAGTGCTTGAAAAGTGGCTTATGAACGCTTACTGCATGGGCCCCCATAAGTTTAAGTGTGATAGCAGGGGGGAAAGAAAAGCTTGGGCGATCGGGCATATTTTTGCTCGGCTGAACCAAAATGCGCTGAACTTGTTAGTGAATCCAGCGTTTGGCTTTACTTTGTAACGGCCGAGCAAAATTTTTCCAATCGAGCGCAAAAGCTCACTGCTTAATGCACCGCCCCCTATGTCTGTAACTCTATTCATACAGGTATGTCTCCATCTCTCCTTCCTTCACCACTTCTCAGTTCACATGAACTCCTTTCTTCCCTGCGCCCTCTGTCACTGCACAGCTATATCCCCTGCACTAAAACACACCCCCTACTAATCATCCTCACACATTCTCTATCTACCCATTCTTCTCCTCCTTGCTCCTGGGGATATCTCCCAATCCTGGTCCCTGTATTATGTCTACATGCAATAGTCCTCGCCTCCCACATGCAACTTCCACTCCCTTTAACCTCATACCCATTCCCTGCCACCCTCCCTCCTCTCTCCCTTTCTCCTATGCCCTTTGGAATGCTCGCTCCCTTTCTAACAAGTTCCTCTCTGTGCATGACTTATTTTTCTCTCACTCTCTGCTCCTCTTTGCTATAACTGAGACTTGGCTCACTCAGTCTGACTCTGCTCTGGAAGCTGCCCTCTCTTATGGTGGCCTTTCTTTTTTCCCCTCACTTCGCTTCCTGATGGCAGGGGTGGAGATGTTGGGCTCCTGCATTCCTCTCTCTGCCGCTACCGTACCCTTCCTATTCCTCCCTCTCTTGCTTTTTCCTCCTTGAGGCTCACACTGTCCAGAAACACTGATACCTTTCCCTTCTCCTTCAAACATGCAACAGTAATACCATTACTAAAAAAACAGCAAGCTTGACCCTACCTGTCTTTCTAACTATCGGCTTGTCTCCCACCTGTCTTTTGCCTCTAAACACCTTGAACGTCTTGTATTCTCTCGCTTGCTCCATTTTTTCAACACCTATTCTCTCCTAGACCCTCAGCAATCTGGCTTCCACAATGCTCACTCCACTGAAACAGCCCTCACTAAAATAACTAATGACCTCCATGCTGCCAAAGGCAGGGGTCATTACAAGAGAGAGTGCAGAGAAGAGCCATCAAATTAATAAAGGGGATGGACAATCTAACTTATGAGGAGAGGCTAGCTAAATTAGATTTATTTACATTAGAAAAGAGGCGTCTAAGAGGGGATATGATAACTATATACAAATATATTCGGGGACAATACAAGGAGCTTTCAAAAGAACTATTCATCCCACAGGCAGTACTAAGGACTCGGGCCATCCTTTAAGGTTGGAGGAAAGGAAATTTCACCAGCAACAAAGGAAAGGGTTCTTTACAATAAGGGCAGTTAAAATGTGGAATTCATTACCCATGGAGACTGTGATGGCAGATACAATAGATTTATTCAAAAAAAGGTTAGACATCTTTTTAGATGGGAAAGGTATACAGGGATATACCAAATAAGTATACATGGGAAGGATGCTGATCCAGGGATTAATCCGATTGCCAATTCTTGGAGTCAGGAAGGAATTAATTTTTCCCCTTAATGGGGTTTTTTGTTTGCCTTCCTCTGGATCAATAAGTAAGTATAGATATAGGATAAAGTATCTGTTGTCTAAATTTAGCATAGGTTGAACTTGATGGACCTATGTCTTTTTTCAACCTCATCTACTATGTAACTATGTAACTAATAAGTAAGTATAGATATAGGATAAAGTATCTGTTGTCTAAATTTAGAATAGGTTGAACTTGATGGACCTACGTCTTTTTTCAACCTCATCTACTATGTAACTATGTAACTATTACACTCTGCTCCTATTACTTGACCACTCTGCAGCATTTGATACTGTGGACCACCCTCTTTTCCTTCACATTCTCCATACTCTTGGTATTCATAACAAAGCTATAACTGGGATCTCTTCTTACCTCTCCCCTCGTACTTTCAGTGTCTCATCTGCTAACATGTCCTCCTCCTCTATTGATCTCTCTGTGTGGGTACCCCACGGCTCTGTCCTGGTACCTTACCTCTTTTCTCTGTACACTCTCTCTCTAGGTGACCTAATCACATCTCTTGGTTTCAAATATCACCTCTATGCTGATGACATACAAATTTACTTTTCAACCCCTGATCTTACACCTGCTTTACAGACCAATGTTTTGAATGTCTCTCTGCGATATCATCCTGGATGGTCCTCCGCCGTCTTAAACTTAACATGTCAAAAACAGAGCTCCTCATATTTCATCCCAAACCTGGCCCCACTACCTCCTTCCTTGTTACTTTTGGAAATTCTGTCATACACCCAGTAGCACAAGCATGCTGCCTAGGGGTCACACTATACTCCTCTCTCATATTCTCTTATCATATTCAAAATGTATCTAAATTCTGTCGCTTTTTTCTCCGCCATATTACACAGATATACCATTTCCTCTGTTGCTCGACTAATAAAACTTAGACACAGGCCCTCATTCTTTCCCATCTCGATTATGGTAACCTTCTGCTGTCCGGCCTTCCTGCCTCTCACCTGTCTCCCCTACAATCTATCCTAAACGCTGCTTCCAGAATCCCTCTACTCTTTCCTATGTAAATCTGTCTTAGCGTCTCCCTTGCTGAAATCACTCTCCTGGCTTCCTATCAAATCCTTCATCCCTCTCCAGCCTTGGACCTTTCTCACCTACTGCCTCACACCTCTGGAATGCCTTTCCCTTCAATACCCGACTAGCGCCTCTCTATCCACCTTTAAGACCCACCTTAAAACACACCTGCTTAACGAAGCATACGAGTAGTTCTTTTATGTCTGATGCACTTATTCCCATGATATGTTATTTTTATAATTTGTTATTTATATGATTGTCATGTGTATTAGTACTGTGAAGCGCTATGTACATTAATGGCGCTATATAAATAAAGAAAACATACATACATACATACATACATACATACATACATACATACATACATACATACATTATGGGACTTTTAGGACTGAGTTGTCTTCTCAGACTGGGTCATGGACTAAATTGTGAAAAATCAGTCTTTCAAAAGCAGATAATTTATTTTGCAGTGCTAGTAATTTGTATGCAAACGTCTGGACATAAAATACATCTTATTAAATGTTGAATTTGTTTCTAAGAAAAAAAATGAATTGGCTTTTTTTAAGAGGCCTTGCAAAAAGTTTATAAATCAATATTCCTCCAATGTAGGAAGCTCAGCAGGATTTAAAAATAATCATGTGAAAATAAAAAAAAAGAACGTTAGACCAAAAGAGAGAGAGAATAATCCTGTATGATTAATATAATGTTATGGAAAATGGGAGAAGGAAGGATGTAGGGAAAACTGCCTCCATCTAAATAGAATCTCAAATAAAGGTCTTTGCGATCACGTTTATGAATTCTTGAGATTAATCATGTATTCACCCATCAGATGTTCCATTTGTTTAATTGAAATGAAATGGGATGCAGTCCCTTCCAGCAGGGGGGGTTAATGCAGTTATAACATTTTCCTCTTTAATTTGCTTTGGGGAACTTTAATAAACGTATTTTATTTTTGGAAATGTTAATGGACTAATGCAATCTAGTTAATGCTCTCTCTTTAATGGTACATTTACTCTTGCTCAAGGCAAAATATACATTTTCATCCAAAAAGGCTCACTTCCTGTATCATTTTTGTTAGTGTCGTTGAACGCATTGGACTTTTATGTACAAAGCTGTTATTCTGCTTTCCATTTATCATCATAAACACTCATAATTTAGGGATATTGACTTGGCTGTCTATTGCAAATTGTGACAAAGAAATTGCAACATACGTGGCTTAGTTATTAAGAATCAACACTTCAGTCCAAACATGGGCCTTTTATCAAGATGTTGTGTTCATTTCAATAAAAAAAGGCTCAGATGCACAAAGCTGGTTTAAATCAGGACAAATAACATCGGGTTATCTAAAATAGCAACAGAGAGAGAGAGAGATACCTGGGAAATATGCTAACAGGATATGCAAATGACTCACATTGGCATTTTTCCCAGGTACTGTATCTTGGTGCACTGCTGTCTCTCCATGTACTGTATTTTTGAAGATATGCTTGAGGAGATATTATTGTTATTATATATTATGTTATTGTCCTGTGTTACTATGAACGTTGTTTTGTTGATATGTGATGTTAGGGGGAAACCTATTTTTGCATACGATTAGCAATATTGGGCATAACAAAATAACCATACATTATTTAAGGCGTAGCACTGGGTTAACATTAGGTTATTTGCTTCAGTGCACAGGTGTAATGATTAACCTAATGTTATTTTAGGTTAATGTCAGGTTAAATAACCTAATGGAGATTAGTGCAATGTATTGAAGGCATACAGAAGATATTGGTATTATTTTTGTATGTGTAATCTCCATGAAATTACCGTGATTGGAGCACCACAAGCTATTTTCTTTAAAAAATCTATTTTAATTTACCAATTACAGTAATTAAGAAATCATGTTTCAGGAAGCTGTAATGTTCTTTTTGCTGTTAAACTCATTGTTAGATAGACACTTTGAATATGCATTTCTTACTGTAACATCACTGTTAAGGCATAGTTTGTGATCTGGAGAGTTTTATAGAAGGAGTTACAAAATCTACTTATTGCAATGGTATGTGTCATTTCCCCTCCATTTTCCTAATGTAAAGAAATCAACCATCGCTTACTTGATATGAAATAGGCTAAGTATCCATATACTCAAAATATAAGACACTTTTCTTATATCTGACACAAAAATAAGCAAACATATTTTTCATACATAGACCTTTAGTAGTGACCACAAAGTATTAAGTACTGTATACAAATAGAATCCTAGGGAGAGAGGAAAAGTACTGAGTAAGAATGACCAAAGTGATTTTAGAATATTTTTTACGTTCAAACAAACCAAGGAGAATAAATTTTTTTCCAAAGCCAACATACATCAGTATAAACATGATTTATCAGCTATAATGTGATTTCCAAATATTTTTTTTATTTAAGCACGTTTCCAAAGCTGTTAACATTTTTCACAGGTTTCACATGACATTTGGCAGTACAATAATATGAACATCAAAGCCTGGAAGTCTTGTGTTAGGATTTGGGTCCACAGCCTCTGGTTTTGGGCCATGGAAATGTTTGCACCTACAATATGATCACTTGACTTATTTATAGAAATTATATTTAGTGAAGGCCATCAAGTGAGACCTTGACCTTCAGTCGCCCTACCTTTGTTACTATAAAAATCCAGTGTGGTTCATGTGGTGAAGTCTAATGTTTCATGACAGACGTCCATTTTATTGCAGGCTTTGACAGGAACTAAACATGCAGTGTATCTGCTGGAGAGCAAAAAAAGTATGTCAAGGATGAAAAGAGAGATCTGTCAGTGTGAGATAAATAGAAGGTACAGTCACACTTGGCAACAAATGTTACAATAAAGAGGGGCCAAAGAGTACTTTTTTTCATACTGTTTACTTAATGATAATTTTACAAGAAGAGGGGGTAGAAACAAGAAAAGTGGGATGGGTGAGAAGGAAGGGTAGGTTTTATACACAAACTTTAAGCATATGTTTCATAGAAAAGACAGTTCAAGCAGGGTTGCTATTAAAAGTTTTACAATTGAACCAGTCATCATAACAGGAAATCCATGATCTAGTATTGAGAGCATGACAAGGGCTTAAAATACGAAACTAGAGCTCAAGAGGGAATACTATTAGCGTATTCTGAGCATTGTCATGGGGTCCAAATGTCACCAACATTTGTGTAAGAATCTTGTAAGAGGCAAGTCAAATATTCCATAGATACAGCAGTATCTCATTGATTTTCTTAAATTTTTTTATTTATGGGAGGGAGGTTCTAATTGTTTTTAGCATCTAGCAATGGATCATCTGGTTGCAGTCAGCATGTAAAGAATTAGCTTCACAGAATATTTAAAGATACTAGGGATACGGTGGTTAAGTACAGAGAGTCAGTGGGGTCCCATGGAACCTTTATACTCAAAACCTTTTTATTATACTGAAAACATCATGCAAGGTTTTAGTAATTACCAGGAAAGACCGCCAAATATAAATCAAAGTACCCGGGCAACCACAACCTAGGATCCTTAGGGAACATATGTAATCTAGTGTTTACTAAATAACAGCACAACAGGATGTTATAACCATTCTACTGTATTATAGTACAAATATGATCATTTTGATGTTAATGGAAATGTACTGTAGAGCAAAGTTCAACTTCCTATTTCTGAATGTAGGAAAGTTTAACCTAGGGTTTGAGGGAGTGAAGGGGTAACTCCCTCACTGTGCAGGATCAATAGACCACCCTGTTAGCTATGCTAGGCTGTTGGCAATTAGCTCTTGAGCAAGAATGCCCTTTAAAAAAGACAGAAAGTTGCATAGTGCTGCCTGTTCCTGAATATGAGAGAGCTGGAGGGTTCAAGTTGCCAAGAGGGGCTTTACTGGGAACCGCAGGAATCCACAGCCTGCAAAGAGGAGTTAGCCAAATTGTTCCTGGGAACTACAGGTCTTCACCCCATGTAATGAAGTTAAAAGCTCAAGTTGCTCAAGGGATTTTCTGGGGAACTGCAAGAAATCCACACATTGGGGGAATTTCACTAAGCAGTGAGCTTTTGCGTCCGATTGGGAAATTTGTAATCACACGATTAAAAATGAAGCCAGACACGGGATTCACTAAGAAGTGAAGCGCATTTTTGACCGTGTGGGCAAAAATATGCCCGATCGTGCAAGCTATTTTTTTTGCCCCTGCTATCGTGCTTCAAATTATAAAGCGCGATAGCTGAAGAAAAGCAGCCTGTAAGAGCTGCATGGAGATGGTTTGTCTCCTTGCATGGCTCTTAAAGCCGATTGTAATGTATCAATATACACTTTAATAAAGTAGGGGGTCCCCGAGGCTGAAACCAATGCGGTTCAACTCATGTATACAAGTATCCAAACACATTTGAAAGATTTATACAATGAGATTTAAACAATGCAGGGAGATACTGCAACCCTAACTCGGAAAGCAGGGTCTCCGGGGCTGAAATAATTGCTGTTCAGCTCCGGAGACCCCCTGCTTCAATACTGTGTTAGTAAAATAAAATAAAAACAGCTTCATTACCTTACCGGCTATCCGCTAAGGTAATGAAGGAGTTAAATCAGAGTTCCCATTTGTTGGGCGTCAAGGGGGTAGGTGAAGGGGGTGATTGCCCCAGGGTTGGTGGTTAGGCCTTCCGGGAAGGTTGCGGGATGGGTTAACCCCTTTATTACCTTAGTGATGAACACCATCCCACTACCCACCCTAGAGGCCTAATCAACCCCCCTGGGGCAACTACCCATTTCACCCACCTCCTCTACTCCCGATAAACATTAAAATACTATACAACAACCAATACTATCCAATAAACCCATTGATTGCAAGTGTGGTTGCCTATGTCCTCAATGGGAGCAAAGTTAATCCCAATATCAATGAATGGGCACCTTTCTACCCACCAACCTCTACCTCCACAATCCCCCTTCCCCTCCCCCAACACACAAAAATGTAATGAATCCCATCTTATCCAAAAGTCCCTCCCCCAGCATCACAGAGCAAGGCAATACCAATAATATTGGAGTGACCACATCCGACAACTGAGATGGAAAATTAGTCTCGTTTCCAGACAGCATATGCACCAGGGTGAAATACAAAGCTTGATTGTCAGGTACTGCACAGGGAATGGTCATATACTAAAAAGATTTGAGCCTGGGGCCAGGGTGCGAGGTGCAGATAAGATTGCAGCGAAAGATCATACAATATGTATGTAGTTATTTTGGATTAATATTCAAAAGTAATAAACATTGGTTAACCAGCCACACTTTGTTCTGAGGCCACTTTAATTAATTATTTATTTATAAAATATTTTACCAGGAAGTGATACATTGAGAGTCACCGCTCGTTTTCAAGTATGTCCTGGGCACAGAGTAATAAAACAAATAATACTTGGTTACAAATACAGTTACATAAATGAACAGGGTATACATTATATAAAAGATATTGCATGCACAGTTAAAGAAAATATATATTATGGGCGTATGAAACAGTTACAGACCAGATTAAAATGTGAGACAGCCTTAGATTTGAAAGAACTTAAACTGGTGCTGGATGTGAGAGTCTCTGGTAGGTTGTTCCAGTTTTGGGGTGCACGGTAGGAGAAGGAGGAACGTCCGGATACTTTGTTGAGCCTTGGGACCATGAACAGTCTTTTGGAGTCTGATCTCAGGTGATAAGTGCTGCATGTGGTAGGGGTGAGGAGCTTGTTCAGATAGCTGGGTAGCTTGCCCATGAAGAATTTAAAGGCAAGACAGGAAAAGTGAACTTTGCGCCTAGACTCTAGTGATGACCAATCTAGTTCTTTGAGCATATCGCAGTGATGTGTGTTGTAGTTGCATTGGAGAACAAAATGACAAATTGATTTGTAGAGGGTGTCAAGTTTGCTAAGGTGGGTTTGAGGTGCCGAGCCATATACTATGTCTCCATAGTCAATAATTGGCATTAGCATCTGCTGTGCGATACGCTTTCTGACCAGGAGACTTAGGGAGGATTTGTTCCTGTAAAGTACCCCTAGTTTGGCATAGGTCTTGGTTGTCAGGGTATCAATGTGCATCCCGAATGTTAAGTGGGAGTCAAACCATGAGCCCAAGTATTTAAAACTAGTGACAGGGGTTAGGGTGGTGTTAGAGTTGGTTCTAATCTGGAGCTCAGTCACTGGAAGCTTTAAAAATTTAGTCTTGGTCCCAAATACCATTGTTACAGTCTTGTCAGTGTTTAAAAACAGTTTGTTTTGGGAAATCCAGTTTTCGAGTCTCAAAAAGTCAGACTGAAGTATGTGTTGAAGGTCAGAGAGGCTATGGCTGTGTGCATACAGGATTGTGTCATCTGCATACATGTGTATTGAGGTTTCCTTACAAGCTTTGGGAAGATCATTAATGAACACTGAGAAGAGTAGGGGCCCCAGAACAGAGCCTTGCAGGACACCACAGGTGATATCCAGGGGGTTGGAGTTAGAGCCTGAGATGGACACATGTTGGGATCTTCCTGATAGGTAGGACTGAAACCAGTTTAAAGCATGCTTCCCTTTTCCAGAGCTCTGGAGTTTGTTAAGCAGGATAACATGATCAACTGTGTCAAAAGCCTTTGCAAAATCTAGGAATACTGCACCAATGAGTTGTCCCCGTTCCATTAAACACTGGATTTCATTGCAAACTTTTTGCAGGGTAGTTACGGTGGAGTGTTTGGGATGAAACCCAGATTGGAATTGGCTAGGGAAATTTGTCTTGGTATAGAAATCGCTTAATTGGGAGTGGACACATTGTTCCATGACTTTAGATAGAATTGGGAGAAGTGAGATTGGCCTGTAGTTTGCGACAGTGGTTTTGTCCCCACTTTTGAAGATTGGGACAACTCTGGCAGTTTTCCAGGTCTTAGGGATATGGCCTGCAGACAGGATAGAGTTGACTATGAACGCAATTGGTTTGACAATGGCTGGGGCACCAAGTCGTAGGAACCTAGATTGTAGTAAGTCAGGTCCACATTGGCTGCTTAGTTTTAGTTTGAGGAGCGCTTGTATAATCTTCTCTTCAGATACTGGGCCAAATTGAAAATTGTGGGCAGTGTTGGGAGGGGGTGGGACCATGGGGGTACTCCCAGGATGAGATTCAGGTTTGTGGTTTGGGCTGCGTTTTGCTAATAAGTTAGTGGCACACCCTACAAAGTAATCATTGAATGCATTTGCAATGTCAGTGGGGTTTGTCAGAGTAATATCCCCCTTAGTGATATTACTTGGTTGTTGATGGTTAGGAGGCTGGAATATATTGTTGATAACCTTCCAGAAGTTAGCTGGGTTTGATGTATTTTGGTGGAGATTGTCAGAGTAATATTGTGCTTTTGCATGCCTTGTTTGCCTTGTGCACATGTTCCGCATGCATCTGTAGTGATTGAGATCCTTGGTAGTGCCAGTTACTTTGTAGCTTTTCCACAAGGTATCCCTGAGCTGGTAGAGTGCAATAAGGTCAGTTGTAACCCATGGAAGGTGGGGCCCCCGTACCCTTATTTTGCATAGTGGAGCATGGGTATCGCAGAGTTTTAAGAACTCGGATTGGAAATAGTCGAGTGCAGAATCAGGGTCGGGAATTAAATCGATTCTGTGCCATGGGCAGTTGGTAAGGTCATCCAGAAACTGTTGTGGGTTAAAGTTTTTAAATGTTCTAGTGAGGAGAACTTTAGGGCTTGATTGGGGCGTTTTAATTTTCCTTACACAGTACACTATTGCATGGTCACTGAAAATGTCAGGAAGGATGCCAGAGGATTGGATTCTGATGGGGTTTGAGGAGAGAATCCAGTCTAGCAAGGAATGGTTATGCGAGTTCAGGTTTATCCGTGTGGGTTGGGAAATGAGTTGCGATAGGTTAAGTGACTTGACTTGTATCTGGATTTTGTGGTTTTTAGGGTCAAGCCAATTGAAGTTGAAATCTCCAAGAACTAGCAGCTCACTCTTCTCATTCAGAGAGGAAATGGAGCCAAGAAATTGGGTGATATCAGTCAGGGATTGTAGAGGGGCTTTAGGTGGGCGGTAGATGCCAGCAAGCAAGATTGGCTTAGAAAAGGGGAGGCAGATTTTGCCAACTAGAATTTCAAAAGAAGATGGGCTTGGTGGGCAATTTAACAGTGTAAATTGTAAGGTGTCTGCAATATAAAATAACACCCCTCCTCCTCTCTTTGACCTATCTCTCCTAAAAATGGAGTATCCCTGAATGGCGATATTTGCCTCAGGTGTTTTAGGGGATAGCCATGTTTCTGTAAGAATGATGGCTTTGGGTTTATGCATAAGGCACCATGCCCTTAGTTCGTCCAGTTTGGGCAGCAGGCTCCGGATATTTATATGGGCGACAGATAGCTCTTTTTGGAATTTAAAGGTGGAATTCTCAGGGGCATGGGACAGAGCTGAAATGGGAGGACCTGGGTTAGGTTCAATATCACCTGCTAAAGAGAATAACAGTACAAGTAGGAATTTGGGTAGTTGTTTGCAGGTTGTAAATTTGTGGTGTTTGCTATTAGAGTGAGCAGTGGTTGGTGTGCTGCTTTTTAGAGTTCTCCACCAACATTCCGTAGATAGTGCAAGGCTTTTGAGTAGTCCAGGGTGTATGGTGATGTTGGGTGTGGGCAAGGATGGAGGAGTTTGTAGTGTATAGAGGGAGTAACATCTCCATGAGGCCAGGAGAAAGAAAAAAGTTACGATACATAGCAGGTTCATTATGCCAGAGGTAGGCAGTGCTGCAAGGAGCTGTTGTGAACAAAGTGAGTGTGTGCAGACTAAACAGCAGGGGTGTGCCTGTTCCTTGTCAAATGTTTTGGTGCATTGCAATGCTAGAGTCAGTTCAGGGTTTCAGTGTATTGTGCAGTCAGTTTTGGGAGAGGCTGCAGTGAAATAAGTTGTAAAGGAGTGGGGGGTTAAAATATGCAGGTTAGCAAGCATGGGATCATAGTGTGATCTGAATAGCTTACCGTTTGTTGTCGTGAGTAAAAGAGTTTGCAGAAAGATGCAGTCCCCAATCACCTCTAGTCAAACTATAGTCTAACTATAACTTCTCACTTAAAAAGCTCACTTTAAATGGCTCACTATATCATGGCAATGCAGTATGTGATCTTTAATAATGGCAAGGTGGGTTGGGGTAATTCATTGCACAGTTACTGTGATATCATTTAAAAACCTAGTTAGGAATTTCAAATAGCCGAATGGGTTTGCAAGGCATACTGTACTGTAAAATATTGAGTGGATAGGATAAAGGTTTTAATATTTTCTAATGATATAGATTTGCATTCTTTGGCTAATACACATGGATTTCCCACAAATTGCTTTTAAATATCTGAAACATAACATGATAATTACACACATTCACCACTAGCAAGATCAAACATGTTATGTGCCTCTATTTTGACCCTTGAACATCTCCTCACATTTTTAATCAGAGAGGTCTGCTGTTCTGTATGATACACCAGCAATTTTTTTGGGATGCTCCATAAGTGTTTGCAGGGGCAATTGAAATCAGTATCATTGACAGATTGAGGTTAGAGCTTGCGACATTTACTTTAAAATTATGCAATTATCGCATGCATAACTCAATATTTTGATGACCGACAACCAGTGGTGCTTTCGTACATTTTGATAATTATTCTCAGCATACATAAATAAAAGTATTGTCATGTGTGGATAAACAATCCATATTTCATAGCGACATAAGTGTGGCACCAGGAGCACTTCTCAAAATCATGTGATATTCAGGGAACATCGTAAGGACCACATTCATGCCAGCTTTTGTGACTATTGCTGAATGTTAACAGGCCACTGCATGGTTTATATGTTATTCACTAATAGAGAAAGAGCTTAGGGGATACATGTGTATAACAGTACACATTATCTTTATGCAATGTAGCTTATATCTTTTTAGAAACAACGAGGTCTGTTCAGCAAACTGCAGTAGTCATTATAAATTGTTAATGCCCATTCAAATGAATGGCTGCGAACAATCTATAACAGCTATGGCACTTTAGAGAATAAACCTACAGTAGTGTTGATTTCTTCCCAAGAACGTGACTACTGATTCATAAAACCTGGCTTGTATTTTGTTTATCCAATAATTATTAACCATGTGGGCAGAAATAGAATTCTCGAATATCAACCCAACTTCTCTGATTTGTCACTAATAAGTCTTTCATTAGCTCAAGTTTAAACAAAACTCTGGTATCCTCATTCAGGAAGAGAGCAAGAAATATCAAACACGTTTGGTTTCCTTCTTTTATTCTGTCCTTTTATTGTAACTACATGTACCTCTGTATTGGGAATAAACTATTTGGCGTTTGTATTTATCATTTATCTAATTACAGGTGATAAGGACCATCAGTTTGCAATGTGTTGCAGGCCCTTTGGCCTCTGAAGGAGTTAAATATTATCAATAAAGGTAATGCATTCTGTTTGTTGACAACATAGGAGATTTAGGATTTGTGTGAACCTATTTTAGTTCTGTTAATTACGCAGAAAGTACCGTAGGAGAGTTTTTCATTTAGGATAACGTAGGATTGGATTGTTTTCATAAATTGATTACATTGCTGCAGAAGATGTCGATCAATAGCTTAAGCTGCTTCATCATGGATTAGAGGTTGACATTAATGAGTGCAGCACCGTAGTACTGTGGATGGTTCTTTAATTAACCCATTCCCTAGAATACTGTAGGGTCTTCAATGCTATGTGTAAGTGGCCTGTATATCAGGTAAGCGATTAATAACACCAGGAGGTTTTTAGTTGTGTGGCAGGTATTCTTTTAGTGGTTTTTACAAGTGCCAATCATTCTTACACGGACTAAAAAAAATATTATTTTCTGTACTTCAGTACTGATGGGGATAACTCCTCGGGGTAAGAATGGAAACTCTTCTACAGGTAATTGTATACAAGCACCTCCCCTTATCTGCAGAAGCAGTCTTTCTGTGTCCTGTAGCATAGCACTAGAGTTTGTTGTTTTGTAATGGGACTCCCCAGGACTGCGTCTAGGCAGCCTGTTCCCAGGGGATTCTCCTCAGTTTCTCTTCCACTGAAACTCTAGCATCATGCGCCTGCTATCTGCTGGCCGGAGTTCCCCTGCGGGTGGATCTGCTGAAGCGTCTCAGAACGCAAACTGAGGATGTGATGGCCATGTGAGTTTTCTTGCATTCCACAGGGTCTGGGAGCGTGCGCTCATCCACTCATTAAAGCAGCAATGTTATGATTCCGAGTGGGCCCTACAGCCTTTACTTAAGGCTGCGGCCCCACTAGCGCTGGCCACGCTCATGCTTGAAAGCGGTGATGTCACCAGCTCTCCAAGCATGAGCACCGGGTGCCCTGGCTATTTTGCAAGCGCGCACATTGGAGCATTGGGGGCTTGTTGAGCACACTTCAAACTGTCTTCTTTTTGTCTCACCAAGCTTGGGGGAGCTTGTGTGCCTGCAGCGAAAGATCATACAATATTTATGTAGTTATTTTGGATTAATAGTCAAAAGTAATAAACTTTGGTTAACTAGCCACACTTTGTTCTGAGGCCACTTTATGATATGTGATCTTTAATAATGGCAAGGTGGGTAGGGGTAATTAATTGCAAAGTTACTGTGATATACAGTATGTATATGTTGCTGACATATATGAGGAGTGGATCCAGAGTCATTACCCAGCGATCAACTGTCCAACCGTGGGCCGTGGCTACCCTTTCAAAAGTGATGAAGAATGCCTCTGGGTCTTCTGTTGGCTTCATTTTAGGCAGCATCACTGGTGGGTTATTTGGAATCTCTGATCTGACTGAGGCTGGACCTGGAGCCAGCATTTGGAGGAGCTTTACTGTTTGCTGAGCCTGCCTCTCATCTCGTTGGGCCTGCATCTCATCTCGCTGGGCTTGTCGCTCAGCTTGCCGGACCTGCATCTCATCTATCTGGGCTTGTCGCTCATCTCGCTGGGCTTGCTGGTGCAGGAACTGAGAAAAAACCGCCTCCATTTTTTTAATGTGTGGCCCTTTGGATACAGGGGCCGTCCTATCCCACTTCTGACACCACCTGTGGCAGGACAGCCATTAGCCGAAGTCAAACAATAGTCCACATGTGCAGATGCAGGTTAAAGCAAATGTTGAGTTGTTTTATTTCTTCACAGCACAACTAAACATTTGGGCACACTGTCCCTTTAAGGCAATTTTTTAAAATAAAAAGAACACCTACTCCCCATAGGGAGAACTTGCTAACACTCCAAGCCCTACCTATCGGGCTGGCTGGCTATATGAAGTTCCCAACCCCTAAACATACACCACAATAGTCATGGAACAATATCAAAGTTCTTACTTTGTCTTTGTGTGGGATTCTATGTCCTTAGAGAGCGGTTAGGAAATCCTTCTGGATAGCAGCTTGCACAGGACAGCTCTGTAATCTGAGTCACCTTCTACAACCATTAGCTTCCTTATCAAGCTGGTTGTCAGCTGTCTCCGCTTACTTCCTGATTGCCCAACTATTCTTACTGGGTTAACATTCTGAGTGCTGGATGAAGGACTCAGATGTATGTTTCCCAGGCATAATTATCAGTACCCGACTTCAACCTGTCACAATGGGTAATAGGGCTTTTGCCCATTCAAAATAAATCAATAGCCAGCCACCCTATAGTAAATACAAGTTATACTTATCCTTACCATGATGAAGGCATTCCTCATCCTCCTCCTTCTTCTTCTTCTTTTCTGTGACACCAACATTTACATTTAAAAAAATACAGTAACTACTGGCCAGTAACCGCTTAATTACCTTAGCGATTAGTAACCTCTATGGTAATTAAGGGGTTAACCCACCCAGGAGACCTAACCACCCTCCATGGGGCAACTACCTCCATCCCCCACCCTTCTACCCCCATCACCACACACACAAATGGGCAAAGCCCTAGTAGCCCAATATGGACATTTAAACTTGCAGGAGATACTGGCACCCGATACAGAGGCCTCTCTCTACCTGGGGAAGCAGGGGGTCCCTGGACCTGAAACCAATATGGTTCAGCTCCAGAGAATCCCTGTATGATGGATCTGTCTGGATAACCAAGATGGCTGCCAACAGGAATTGACCTCACACCCTCACTTTAGGTACCGTGGCCATCTTGGTTCCTGGCAATTCCTGCCCTCAGTTTCTGACAGGAAGTCAGCCTCTCTCTGGCCCTCATTACCAGCAGCTGCTTCTGGCCTTCAAATAGCCGGCAGTTGCTCCCTGACTTTGCTCATGCAAAGTACTCTGTAGCTGATTCTGCTTTAGCTCTGTCTTTGACTCAGTTATTGCCTGCTTGTGCTTTACTTCAGATTGGACTTGATTACCCCTGCCTGCCACCTTCCTCAACCCCTGGAATTGTACTTGACTACACCTGCATCCAAGGCCACGTTCGGTGTACCTACCTCTGCCCTGCGGGACTGTATCCTGTCTTGCAGTCAGCAACGTTACACTCTGCTTCAATACTATGTTAATAAAATTAAAACAAAAGCAGTGTGATCGCATGTGAGAGCTATGTAAGGAGGTGCACTCTCTCTAGACAGCTCTTCCAGACAGGAGTGAAATCCCACAGCCATATAGCTTGAAAAGCAAATTCCAACTTGTATGGTATACCATTTTTGTACCAAACGGTATTTACTAAGTGATATCTTACTGAATACTGTTTTTTCTTAAAATTCATACCGTTTGGTAGGAACTTACAAACCCGTTCGATGTTGCAGTGATAATATCGAAGCTACCTGAATAGACCCCATAGACTTGATGAGTCTAAGGCACTTATAACAATCCAGCCACAGATTCAGGATTCAATATAAAATCCGAGTTCTGATTCTTAAAAACCTGTCCGGATGATATTCAACAGCACATTTGATTGATTCCGCTCAGCTTTTTTAGTACCCAATCTGCAAATACATTTGATCTAAACCAGCGGTGCGCAAACTGGGGGGCACGCCGCCCCCTGTGGGGGCACAAGATTGTTTAGGGGGGGCGGAACCTAGTGTGCACTGGCAGACGGTGAAACATGCTGTGCACAGGCGGCTGTGCGCGAGTAGCCGGGCTGGCGGCTGTGTGCGGGAGGCCATGCAGGCTGGCAGCTGTGTGCGGGTGGCCGGGCATCTGGCGCATGTGCGTTGGTGGCGGGCGGACTGGCGGCTGTGTGCGGGTGGGCTTGCGAGCGTGGGGGGCGAAGAAGCTGTGTGAGGGCGGGTGGGCGACCGAAGAAGCTGTGCTGCGGCCGAACGTGATGGGGCGTGTGCACGCGCGGGGGCTGCGGAGGTACGGCGGCTGGAAGAGAGATTGTTCCGAAGAGGCCAGCACGCAAACCACTGAAGGGGAGGAGCACACCCCAACGCTATGACATCACCGCCCCTCCTTCCTGTGTCTGCCCTGCTCTGGTCTTGCTCTCCTCCGCTGGCAACCTGATTCCCTGCGATCCGAGCACAGCTGGCAAGTGAAAGGGAAGGCTGCCACTATATGAATGTACAAAAGTAGTAAAAACACAACAACATGGAAAACAGAAATAAATAATACATAAGGCTGCGATTATACAGCCGAACGGCAGGGCGTGCGCGCGCATCTGTGACGTCACATTAGCAATATTGCAGAGCGACATCTGCACAAGCACATGCTGCTGCGAGCCCAGCTGCAGGCTGAAATCTGTTTTTTGATTGGACGGCCACGTCACGTGACGTGGCTGTCGTAAGCATAAAACAGATTTTGAAAACACTTCAACTGTTGCCCGCATTGCAGTAGCAAGCGGCACGACAGTCACGGTTAGTATAAGCGTTTTCAGTGTATGCAAAGAATTTGTTTTGGCTTGGCGCGGCACGTGTTTTTCTGCATAATTGCAGCTTATATACCGTATAGATTCTATACGTATATAGCCTGTCACGGGAGACCAGGTAATTTACACCTTTTTATCTGGATCATACATAGAGCAAAACAAGTTAATGAAACTATATACCGTTTAATAAAGGTTTTTTTCTTCATGTGATTTTGATTACATCAGGCAGGGGGGGCCCGAGAAATTTCATGGACTGAAAGGGGGGCTCGGCATAAAAAGTTTGCTCACCCCTGATCTAAACAATACGTGAAATTCCCGGAAACGGATTTGAACTGGTTCGCCCATCTCTGCTTATGATTAGAGATGTGCGAATATCTTCAAAGTTAGTTTTCTTCAATTTCGCATTTTTTTAAAAAAATATTGCAAGTGTTTTGCATTGATTGTACAGTAAGCAACATTTCTTCTAAATGAGCAAAGCTTTGGATATGCAAAATTGTTGCATTATTGGTGAGAATTTAGAATGAATAGCAGTAAATAAAGTCACTTGACTTTACACATTGGTTATGTGAAACTTGGCAAATGTTTTTTTTTTTTTTTTTGCAAAGTTTGATGATTTCTGCAAAAATGTAGGAGAATGGTTTGCGAATGTACGTGAACATTTTCAACCTCTCTACTTATGATATATTGTTAAAATAAATACAGATCTGTGTATGTGAACAAAGTGAGTCACATTGTATAACACACAGATATCGCAGGACTTACTGCCTCTGTGACTGTGAAAGTTTGCTAGGGCTGGCACCAGGCCGGGCTGGGGCTCGGTCGTGGCCAAGAAACCAGTAAGCAGCCCAGGAGGATTAACTCAGTGGGGGTCCCTGCTTCTGAAGGGGCCACTGCAGTGTTAAACATACCAAGCCAGCCACTAGTCTGTAAAAGCTGCGTAGAGGAGTCCAAGAGAGAAGCAGTCTCTCTTTGTGTCTCCCTGAGCAGCTCTTACAGACTCCCTGCTTTAGGGGAGATATAGTCCTCTGTAGGGGGTGCCGGTAGCCACTCTGGCTGGGGCTTAAATCTCCTGCGTCACACCACGTGGGCCCAGCCGGAGCCGTTACCAGAACCCCCCAATGGAGGTCTGTATCTTCAGAACCAGGAAGTCCCCGTTGCTGAAATTAATGGGGTTCACCTTCGGAGACCCCCTGCTTCAATACAGTGTAGAGAAAAAAAAGCGAAATCAATTGATGCTTTAATTTAAAATCCTACTGTACATATTGCTACAAATACCTGTATAATGTACATCTGTGAGATCTGTCATGGGAAGTAAATGCTCTGAACAGAGCAATACTATTATGCTAAATATAATTAACCTCATTTTATTCTGGCAGGTGCAGTGATGGTATGTGACTGGAAACTAAACCTGTTAAAGTAAAAAAAAAAAGAGGTCATTAAATCTTAAAGCAATAACTACTCTGTTTTGTGAACAACACACTCTTCAGCAAGGCGTGAAATAATTTTTTTGAAGTCGCCTACTGGTGATGTCAACTCGTATTAAAGTTTTTCTCTCCCAAATACAGGAAAGTACAGTTCTCCTTTACGATCTTGTTTCTGCCCTTACTGCATAAAATGAGAAGAATATATAGCAATGTCAGTGCCACAAAAACTGTTTTAACCCCTCTTCAGTTGAGTATCATGGAATTACTATAAAGGGGTATTTTTTTGTTCAATAAGAGATGCTACATAATTGTATACTAAAAATGACGACTTTTTCTGTTTACTTGTCTATGCTATTTATACGGGTTGGATATAATTACTGTATAAAACAAAAAATGCAACCATAAATGTCATGGGTGCTACAGGTGCGCAGACGAGTATTCTTAAACTTGCCTTAAACTTGCCTTGGAAAATCTGGGGCTATCACCAACAAGATCCAGGTACATGCTGGGTACATGCTGGGTACATGCTGGGTACATGCTGGGTACATGCTGCAACATTTCAGTGACATTTCTGCAGAGACTAATGGCCCATCGGATTTACACAGCAGGGGTCCCTGGCAGTCCTATTCAGTTTGAATGGGACTACCAGGGGCCCCCACTGTTAATTCAATGGTCCATTAGTCTGTCTGCAGAAATGTCACTGAAATGTTGCAGCATGTACCCAGCAGGTACCCAGCATGTACCCAGCATGTACCCAGCATGTACCCAGCATGTCCCCAGCATGTACCCAGCATGTACCTGGGTCTTGTTGGTGATTGCCCCAGATTTGTTTTAGAATACTCGTCGGCACTACAGTAGATAGGCATGGGGTGCCTTTCTCACTTACAGTAATACCTATATAACATACTGACAAAGCATGCATTGAAGGCAATAATGTATGTTTATAGGCACCTTTTACTGTATTTTCTATATGAATTGTGTTAGCTCAAGAAATTCCTGGTTTAAAACCATGAATATTGGTTTTCTGTCATGACACCTCTATTTAACATTATCTAACAGTAACATAACTCATCATAGACCCTGCCCTGTTGCCCTTTAGATGCACCAACTGTGCAAAGTCTCTGCAGTTGCTCTAAAGCCTTCAGGTAATCTGCTGAGTATTCGTACATTATGTTCAAAGTTAAATTGTTGTCTTCTGTACAGACATTGTATTGTATTGTATGTCTTTATTTATATAGCGCCATTAATGTACATAGCGCTTCACATTAAAACATCTTCATGTCTGGCACATATAGGACAAGAGCTGCAGTGTGACAGTGCTGATCTGATGAATCCATTTGACAAAACATGCACCTTGGCACTTCGATCCGAAACGTAACAATTTGAGCATAAAACGAAAGCCGGTAATAAAAAGTCCCATGAGGACTGTCACTAAACAAGGGTATCCTCACTCCCACAAGTTCCCTTTCTGTGCCCAGATCCCTAAGGTATCCCCTGCCAACAGAGCCTTTGAGGGTAGGCTCAAACTATACTAGCTTGTAGGGGCTGCACAAGACACAGGTTATGACTTGCCAGATTTGGGAGCATATAACATTTTGGTTTACTATAAGGGAGTATAACACAGGTAGTATGAAATCCAACACTCTGGGAAAGATACATAAAAGGAGCAAAAGTGCACAAAAAAAAGCTTAATCACAGTTCTCCCAGGATGCCACCTCTTCTAATTTATCCTGTGCTCTTTTAGTCATTTGTTAGTGGCTCAATTTGAACCTAAAAACAGTCCATGATATATACCCAGTACTTGAGTAAGTTTCCAGCAGTTCCAGGTAACAAAGAACTGGGAATGGTCTGGCAGCCTCCTGGCCAATCAGCACAAAGTAAATCACAGCCCACGAGCTACTTGTCTGTGTTGAAGGGGCCTTTATCCACTGTCCGGATGCTCCAGGTTATCCTGCATCTCTCCCAGGAACACAAATGGGAGATGTGGCTAACAACCTTCTTGCCTGCACTGCCTGGATCATTCCCTGTGGTCTCTGCCTGATGGGACTCACAGCCATGATACAGCACCAATGACAGTTTCCCTCCACCACTGTACATAAGGACCCCAGTGTTCACAAGGAGCACCTGCTTAACTTGTTTCAAAGGGGCTATCACACAGACCCCTATCACCTCTCCATACCAGGGGATAACATAGGCCCCTGCCTCATTTTCAGCAGCTCCCAGCGTTCTTTCTGCATCAGTTCTGCCTGTTTATATTAGCTGGATTTCCCATTCATAAAATGGGAACAGCAGGTGTAGCATGGGGGGAGTCCGGCGTGGCTCTTGAGCTATTTGAGCAGGACAATGCTTCAGGTTTGGAGTAAGTATCCCTCCCCGCCTCTCACCCCAACTTTATTAACATCACCTGGCCTGCCCAAATGCCAGGCCTCTGACTTAACATGGCCTATCACTTTGATATTCATTTGTAGTCCAGCTACACACATTGCCACAGATGTCCTTTAACCCTCCTCAATTCCCCAACTGTAAGTGCATTGGTAACCCACCTAAAAAACAAACATAACTTGGGGATGACTGATAATCACAGTGATAACAGGGATTGAAGTCAATTTTCAGGGAAATGCAAGTTAACCCCTGAGTGTCCAGGATCTCTTGCACAGAGCAGTATCACTGCTTTTGAACATAGAAATATATAAAACTACCGTACATCCAAATATAGGTACTGTATAAGCAAAATACTGAAGCACACTATTAACCCCATGGGTACCCACAGTAACCCTGACAAGAATGGGCAGCTGGACCATGCTTGCAAGGAACTCTGGGATGCCCTGTTTCCAATTCGTCACAAGAACCACAACGGAAGGAAAAAATGCATACTGGGCAAAAAGGTGAGACACACAGGAGCAGAAAGAGAATAAATAATGCAGTGTATAAATATGTGACATTAGCGATTTGGGGGCTTTAGAAAAGGGGGAAATGGACATGTCTGCGGCACATAACATATTATACAGTATAAGATCATACTGTATGTGATTTGTTCCTTAACATCAGTACAGTATCTCTTGACCAGGTACAGAAGATGAAGAGATGCTGTACTGTAGTGCTTAACTTGAGCTATCATACTGTAAATACTTTTCTGCTGGGGTATCTTGTAAAGCTGTATTTCGACAGTAAATGATTTAATCTGGTATTCTGATCAGAGTGATGAGATGTCTTACTTAGATTGCTGCACATTATAACTATCACTTCGTGTCAAACCAGTAGATAACTGTACCTTGGCAAACATAAAACACCTCAGCCACGTAGTCACAGTCCCACTTTACAAAACCAATTTCACGAATGTAAGGTACTCTCCCTGCTGCAGCAGAACAGCTGTATTGCATGTTGTGTAGGAGAGTGACAAATTTAACAAAAGCCAGTGATATTGACTTCAATGTTAAGCCCAGCTAAATTTATGTGTGCTGATATAGCTTATTTTTTATTGACATTCCAGCTTAGCCAGCCACTTTGCTTTTGCCAAGACCCATTTCTGTCTTTCTTTTTTTTCATTAAAGGTTATATTATAAGTTATAACATAGTGTGTTTACATTTCTCTTGAAAGTTCTTTTTTTGTCAGCCTGCTCCTGGAAACAAGCATACATTCTAAGACACTTGGGAATGGCTTGATATAGATGAACTTTTACAGAACCATTCAGCTGTAAAGTACATTTCTAAAGCATCTGTGTTTAACACTATAGAGCACAAATCCTCAAATAAATTAAATGTTCCCAATGGCAATGAATATTTCTATGGTTCTTAGCTCATCTCACCTACAAATTAGAATGTAAGCACTTCCCAGCAGGGTCTCCTTTTGCATTATGTAATCATTTACTTGCTGCTCTTATCCCCGTTGTTTTTACTGTATTTTTCTAACAGCGCGGGGTACGCAATATACCGTACATACATTTATGCATACGTAGATTGAAGTTAATGGTGGGTTTAATGTATCTGTTGTAGTCTCAGTGTTAATTTAGAAAACATATTCAATCGTTAAAAATAATAAGGATAATTATTATATTATAATAATTAGTATGTTTAACCTACTCTATTATGTATATCACTGACATTAGTTCTGAGTGGGACTGAACCTTTAACCCTGTGGTGCAATTTTCTCCAATAATATATTCAGGCAAACTATCAACGTTGCCAGTTTGAGGAAGGCAAGAAAAGGGGGTAAGTTGTTAGCTCTCTGTTCCTATCTTGCAGTTTATAGAAGAACCTGTGAATATTTCATGTTGCATGATTTGCTCATTTACAGACCAAATTTGCACATTGAATGTGTAGCCTAGCCTCCGGCCGCTACTTCTCTGCCTGGGCCTTTCCAGTGTAAGGCTTTGGTCCCGCTTGCTACTGCATCGCCCGCTGTGGCGGACGCTGCACGGACGAGAGCCCTCCCCTCAATGGCGCCGGGCCCGCTGCGAGGGGGGTCGCAGCGCTGTGGCGAGAGTTTCTCCTGCTCTCAACAGAATTGAGAGCAGGACTCGCGATGGAGTGCTAGGCCACGCCCCCCGGCGGTTCAGCCAATGAGGGTGAACCTGACGGATGATGTCATGGCCGCACCCCGTCACTCCCCCGCCACGCCCCCCCCCGGTCTCTTCCTGCAGCTCTCTGCAGACCGGGGAATCGGCCGCACGCGTCGCCAGCCTCACGGGCGAGCGTGTAGCGGAGCGCAGGCTGTGGAGGGGTTAATTCCTTCTTTTAGGCCTTTGTTTTTTTGCTTGGATATTTATCCAAGGGAGGGCCTTAGCAACAACCAGAAAGTGTCAGCCTGAGGAAAGGATACTGATTGGTTCATCTAAAGTGTGTGATAACCAATCCGTATTCAACCTGCTCTGTTAAGGGGCAGGTTATAAATATTGGTACTTTCCCAAAATTGAGGGTGGTCCTTGTCATTCTCTCTCCTCCCTCTGTGGAGTGAGGAACATCAGCCCTCCACCTCACAAGGAGATGTGAGGAGAGTCCAACAGGCCTGACCTGGACCTAATGCTTGTGTCAGGGCACAGCAAGCAGGGAAGGATGTAATGTCTCTGTACTAAGATCTGCATGCAATAAAGACAAGAAAATAGAAATGATGTGTGAGTCACTGTCTACCAAAGATGAAGAGGTGTCAGTAGTGGCCATCCCTTGCTTTCACATAGGATCCATGCTGAGTGGAGGCGCTGCACCAATGAAGATCAAAGGTAACATGTGATCCTGTCCTTTTTCTCCCCACAACATCACGGAGCACTCAGCCCTCCTGTTTGCCAACAGGTACACAGCACAACACCTAGTAAAGTAGCTAGAGAAGCATACCCACCCCAATCTCACTTAGGGGGGTGGGGGGTACAAGTGCTACATATGGAATTGAAAAACCAAAACCAAATCACTATCAAACACTTATCAGGTGGTTTAGACACAGGAGGAGTGTTTAGTTAATAGGACAAGATGTGTTTCCAACACAAATCACAGGGTTATCCAGCCACCATTTGCCCAACCCCAAATGCTGTGGAGCCTGGACAGCGGGTGGGCTCAGTATGCAAAGAGGCAGAGGTGCCAGGTTGGCGCATGCCCCTTGACATACTGAGAAAATGTGCCCACCCAGCTTTACAATATCGGCAAATCAGTGATTGGCTGGCAGGAGAATTTCCACACTCTGAAAGGCTGTAGAGATTTGCGAAGGGGACACTGAAACCCATAAGGAGCCTTGCAGCCAGTGAGAGGGGGAGATTCCACGCGCCAAACCAACAGCGGCAAATTCAAAGATGCTTTGTACTAAATACATGCGAGCCGGCTTCAAGGATTTTCAACTCAGAAAAGTTTCTAAGTCCTGCTTTTGAGAACGTAGCGGTCGCAGCGTGCATTGCATGCCGAAATCAGTTCCAGGACTTTCGTGAGTACCTACCGGTCAAGGAAAAGGGCTCCTACAGTGGTCATTTTTGTGAATTTCGTTTAGAGGATAGATTTATTCGTTAGCACCATTCCCAGTAAGTGTGTTAACCCTGTAAATTGTGTTACATTGTGTGTATGTCTTTTCCTGAAATAAATCCTGAAAAAATTACAATTTATTTTACCTCCTTGCTTTGCTGAATCAATGATCCCGGTATAAAAAGGTGTTGATAAACCTGGTCTCCTGTGACAGTTCTGGCTTGTATTGGCATCTGCTATATATACATATATATATATATAGAATCCAATGCACAGCCGGCACACCATATGCAAGTAAATAAGTTTTGGTGCTTATCCCATAAAGCAATAACAGACCATACGATACCGTTTGCAAATCGACATCAAGGGACAGCACGCAGGTAAGTAAATCATAAATTTTCTATATTTGATAGAAGACACAAAAAACGACGTTTCGGTCCCCCAGTGGGACCTTTCTCAAGGTGGTGCACCACCTTGAGAAAGGTCTATATATATGATTACGATCATAATCAGATTCATATCTCTCAAGCTTTTTTGTTTTTGAGCCATTAAATCTGTTTCCATGGCGTTAATATGTTTACATAAGTTTTTATCCAAAGCATCAAAGATCCTCCATATCCTGAAATGTGTTTAGATTAGATTGAAGGTCTTTTATGGTTTTAGACAAAATACTCTTCTCTTGAGATTTAGATTTAATAATTAAATCAATAAGTTTAGCTGAGCATTCCAGTATTTTGACCTAATTAATCTCAAATTCTTTTGACTGAAAGCCAGAGGAAGACATCTTTATGATCCTAAGTCCTCTTGGTGTCCTACTGTATTGGAGTTAAGATAATTTTCAAGGGTGGTAATGTCTCACCAAAGATGGATATTAAGGGGCAAGGCTTTGTCTAATTTAGAAAAGTACATTGAAAGATCCATAATATCTTCACAAAAGCTTGTGATGCACCCTAAAATATGTGTGCTGCTTTGCGACACCGTCCTGTATTGTCAGCACATTTTTGCACATACGTATGTATTGGCTCTGGGATTGCTAGTCTCTGAATCTTCTGAGTTTTGTTCCTTTTTCAAACAAAAGGCAAGTGTCACAATTAAAAAATGTATGAAAATGTATCAATGTGTATTATAGCCCCAATAAAGACATATAAATCCAACTCCTTCTATACTTGTAATCAAATGAAGTGAGACACTAATTAGTTGTGTATACAGCTAGAGAAAAAAGAAGAAACAGAGTTCCGTTTATTCAGTGCTTCCAAATCAGGATTACAAAATCACAGTCTGTAAAGTGTATAAACTTGCTTGAAGAGAAGGACTTGTCAATGCATAGAGTCATCATAGAGTATAATATCTGGCTCGCAATTGGGGGCAGGGAGGTTTATGTATAAACATAAAGTCCTAATGGTAGATAATGCAGTCAGCAACTGTAGACAAATAGTGCTGGTTTTATGTATTACGTCTTCAGCGTGAGGCACGCACACGGAACGCACACGGAATGGATGGAATCTTACTGTGAGTAATCTTACATTCTTCCATGTTATAGTCATCAGACAGTGGGTGTAAGACTGTTGGATATTATTACATATTGTCACGGTTGTGCTCGCCACAAACCGGGGCCGGACCGCGTGGCTGAGGCTGGGTTATGAAATCACCGACCTTAGATCGCGCAGACTGGTCCGGAGTGCGAAGTTCGTAGTCAAACAGGTCGGGTCCAGGACTGGAGAGAACAGCGTAGTCGTTGGACGAGCCAAAGTCAGGGTAGGAGATATCCGGGTAGTCGTAGTCCAAGCAGGGAGTCGGCAACAGGAAATCAAGCTGGTCCTTTTGCGTCAGCGCAATCGCTGCAGGTCGGGAACGAGGTTTGCGCGAGTGGCGTCTATGGCCCATGGCACCGGTCTATGAGAGGGAAGACTGACCGGAGTGGGCACACCACCAGGCAGCACTGGAAACCCCATGCTTCAGCGCAAAAGTACAAGCAGGCCTCTAAGAACCAGGAACTCAGGAACTCAGCATAGCAGCAGCAGGCCTGGAGGAAACTGGAATGAGTACAATGAACTAGAACAATAACAGAGAGATCAGTAATGAGAGAACAAGCCAGGGCTAGTGGCAGAACACAGGTAACACCCAAGAAGGATTATGCTCGGCAGAGAAGCATTGTGTGAATGCAGTATTTAAAGGCCAGCGGGCCAATAGCAGAAGGGGCGTGTGACAGCATTGCTCTAATGACTGAGGCCAGGCTGGGACTGCAGTCATAGCTTGCACAGCTGCTGTAAATTCCAGGGGGAGTGTTCCAAGACTGAACAAGTCAGCAAGGCAAGGCAAGCAGTAAACTGAGGTGTGGATTCTTTACACATATATACGTGCAGCTCTAGGGTGGGGGTCCAAGTTGGAGGAGAACCAGCCAGCACTATTTGTCTACAGTTGCTGACTGCATTATCTACCATTAGGACCTTATGTTTATAAATACACCCTGCCAATGGTGAGCCGGATATTATACTCTATGATGCATTGGCAGGTCCTTCTATTCAAGCAAGTTTATACACTTCACCAGTCAACAGACTGTGATTTAGTAATCCTGATCTGGAAGCATTGAAAAATGGAACTTTGTTTCTTTTTTACTAGCTGTATACCCCCAGGGTCCACTTTTGGGTCCACTGAGCCATGAGCATCTTACCACATATCTTCATCTGAACCCCGTTTATTTACTGCCATCAGGGACAATTAACACCTTTAGCTGGCCTTGGCACACTGCCATTTAAAAGACATATTTCCACACCTAGGTTAAACATATCCCTCCACACTTTTAGAAGAGCCACCTTCTTTAAAATCTTAAAAATCTTACAAATCAGTAACATCCCCCCTCCAAATCCTTAAATCTACAAACTTCAATTTTGTCCTGACCTGCACCAAACAAACAGAATATATTACTTAAACCTTAGACATTCTCATATAACTTTGAACCTAGGGGACAAACATCTCCCAAATGTGTCAACCCCCTCCCACACCCCCCCCCCCCCCACATACACAATTCAGCTCTTGAAGCCTCTGTACCTGCCTAAATCCCGGTTGAGTGTCCCAAACCCACTAATTTCCTGATCTACTTCAGACATTGCTTAAAATCCATAACAAATTGAAATCATGACACCTGCACACCATATTCATGTAAATGTAACTATCCTTCTTTTCGTATTGGGCCAAACCACCAATTATTATCATAATACTTTACCAGACATGTCTACCTTACTGGACATGTCTACCTTATCCACCACTAAGTGCAGCAGAATGGCAATGGGTAATGTTAAAGGTTTCACAATCTTGGCTCTTTTGAAATGACTACTTACAAGATGTAAGAGTCAAAACAGCAGGGTTGACTAATAGTCAGTGGTAGGTATGTGATGCAGTGGTCATCAAAGTGGTTCTGGTAACTCAGGAGGATACGACCCAAAAAGAGAGAACAAACTGGCATAGCACAGATCAACCAAGTTTTTAAAGTTTATCTAAGTAAAAAAGTATACACTCACAATGTGAAAGTTAAAAACGAGCATGTAACACTTTATATGTGTATCAGAGGGTATCAACAGCCTGCTGGCTCACCATCCCGCATCTCCCGGCACTCGTCTGTCTTTGCCTCTGCTCCACTGCGTCACCGCACGGCTCGGCATCTGACGTCAGATCCGGTTTCTTCGGTTTGGTGGGGGCTGGCCTTCAATGACTCCTCTCCTTACAGCTCCGCAACAAGATACTCCCACTCTACGCGTTTCGCTACGTGGATCACGTCGGCTTCGTCACGTCGGCTTTGTCGTTTTTTTGGGTCGTATCCTCCTGAG
This sequence comes from Ascaphus truei, assembly GCF_040206685.1. NCBI lineage: Eukaryota > Metazoa > Chordata > Amphibia > Anura > Ascaphidae > Ascaphus > Ascaphus truei. Next base: position 14,090,218 of record NC_134488.1, read on the forward strand.
TTACCAGAACCACCTTGATGACCACTACATCACATATCCACCACTGACTATTAGTCAACCCTGCTGTTTTGACTCTTACATCTTGTAAGTAGTCATTTCAAAAGAGCCAAGATTGTGAAACCTTTTACATTACCCATTGCCATTCTGCTGCACTTAGATTTGTTTTGTTTCCCCCCCATGCTCCCCCTGGATTTCGTGTCTACTACTGTTACCTTTGGGGATGAGTGAAGACCAACCCTTCCAGCGGGTCAGAGCAGGGAGTGAAACTGTATACACATTTATTTATTTTTGTTTTTCACTTATTCAAGTAATTATTATTGTTCACATATTAAGTGTTCAACCCTTTTATCTGTTTGCGCCTGTTTTTCACTTTATCACTACCTTATCCACCACGACACTATCCCTGTAATCCTCCCTCCTTGATCTGTTTTTTGACCGTCTTAAAAAACTGAACCTGTCTTCTTCTATTACCCCACCCTTCCATTGCAGTCCTCGTCCACATCCACTGTTTGTCTTATGAGCTATTCCACTCTAAAAACTCAGAACCATGCCAAATCAGCGAACTTCAAACTCTGAGAAACATATCCACACAACGTTGACAATAAAATATCCTTCAGCAACCTAGGTTACTGATACGGATACCTCTTGTACTCTCTTGCCATATACAAATAGGCATCAAGCAGTGCACATGGCTTTTGTGTTGAAAAGGAGTTACCTTTATTCAAAGGAACATACCAAACAACAAGCGACATTTCAGGCCCATACACGGTCTTTCATCAGGTAGGTGTACCGTATCGGCCTGAAACATTGCTTGCTGTTTGGTATGTTCCTTTGAATAAAGGTTACTCTTTTTCAAAACCAAAGCCAAGTGCACTGATTGATTCTTATTTGGATCTACTACTTATATATGAGTATAAATGAGGCAGCCAGAACTCCAATAGTCAGCATATACAGTTACAGTAGGTGCATGTCCCATAAGCAATAGATTAAAAGTATGATACCGTTCACACGAAATCAGGAGACAGCACTCAGGTTAAAGCAGATAAATAAGTTTGTAATGTGAACAAAGAGGGCACAAAGTTCCTTTTTACTTATATATGAGTGATATGCTTATCATAGGATTGAGTGCTGCCCCTTTTTTATTTGTTCATGTATACTGCTGAGTGCAGCCACACTCTATGGGGTTACGCACCTTTCTTTCTGAAGAAAACAATTATGTTTGATTCCATGTAAAAAATGGTTTAATTCCTACCTATCAGATAAATCACATATCTATCTCAGGCTCTAACTCCAACCCCTTGGAAATCACCTGCGAGGTCCCGCAAGGCTCTGTTCTGGGGTCCCTACACGTGTCAGTGTTCATCAATGATCTTCCTACAGCTTATAAGGGAGCTTCAATACTCATGTACTGTATGCGGATGACACAATCTTATATGCACACAGCCCAGCCTCTCAAACATTGGACACGTACTTCAATCTGACTTTTTGAGACTTGAACATTTTTATTTCCCAAAACAAAATGTTTTTAAACACTGACAAGACTGTAACAATGGTATTTGGGACAAGAGCAAAGAAAGGGAAGATTCCCTAATTGGGTGCTCCAAACAAACACCTGGTAGGGTTATGCAACATTAATATTGCTATACCATAGTGTGGTTGTTAGTCCTATAAAGTATGAATGAACGAGCCCGATTTCTTGTCCCCGTGAGTCATATAATCCATGTCAGCATAAACAGCTTTTTAAACACTGAGTTCGCAGTAAATGCCAGTCACTGTAGGGAGAGAGGTCTGCTAACCTGTTCGGTGCTTTGTTGTTGCACCCGGCGGTCCCTCCTTGGGTGGGCCTCACCTTCCCAGCGATTCTCCGTGGCAGCGGGTACATATACTTACATACTGGGCTTCCGACTCAGGTATGCTGTATGGGGGAGAGACTCCGTCAGCTCTGTCGCGTGCGTCCGTCCCGGCGGCAGGATCCAGGAAAAGAGTGAGAGGGCTCAGAGCACTGCTGGTTGAAATCTGGCTGAAGGCAACTTGCAATAGAAAAAAACTTTTATTGCGGCATGAGAGCCAGATAAAAAAGACTAAGATATCCTCTGACGCGTTTTGTCTTACGACTTTATCAAAGAGTGATATGTGGCAGCTAGGTCTGATCTTAAATAGCTTGAAAAACCTTACATTTGCGTAAAAAGTCCTTCTCTAATTGTAAAAGTAGTTCCTACAGCTGATAGAGAGACGTCATTAAGCTCTCAACTAACACGAACCTCTTAACCCTTACACTGCTGTAGATGGACGATGGAATCAAGGGTAATTATGTTGGAAATATATAATTAAAGTTTGGACTAGGTAAATAGAAGAGATGTATTACAAACAGATTAAGCCTTGCAACATTGATGTTACAAGCCAAAAGATGACATAATGGCTAAGAAAGATGATCCAGCTGCCACAAAAACTGACACCTGGAGAACGCATATAGTTACAAAAATACAAAATAACAATAAAATACACACAATGAACAAATTGCATGACTCAACTGAGGCATACTTAACAAACCTATGAAAAAACCTCTAGCCAAAATGATGTAATATATGCATAAGAATGGATTTAGCACATACATTATATCTGATGGATATACACACCTATGAACCAAAATAAATGAAATATAATAAAACATCTAGATATTACAATAATACTAGAAGAAGAAAAAAGAAAAAACCACCTAACAAGTGAGAAGACATTAAATAAACTAAAAAATGCAGACATTCAAACTATCTATCAAATACATATAAGCAATACAAATAAAAACATAGTGAGCTAAATACCAAGTCTATTAAAAACAAGAACTACATAATAGGAATATGAACTATATTATATCATAATGCAGAAAATGTATACATTGCTATGAAAAAAGAGGGATACAAATATGCAACCATAGAAATACTAATGCTATATTGCATATCATAAATGCTATATGATATTGTACTTTTGTTTATATGCGTCAATAGCAAACTGGACAGAAAATTCTAAACTCACTAGGTAAGAAAAGCTTCATGTTGTTACGAATACTCGCATAATATTATTAAGAATGATAACAATGATGCAGTGAGCATGATGGGAATGAAGTCACCTAACAGTATACACCTAAACAATAGATGTTAATATATACATAATTTGTTTATTTATATATTTATTTATATAGGTAGGTAGGGAACTCTACAAAAAATGGGCCAATTCCCAATCGATATTGATGCCTGATGGATGGAGACTATCTGTACAGAAGATCCAGGACATTTCTTCCTGGTTTAAAAGTTTAAGTCTATCTCCACCTCTTTTTGTAATAGGTACGTGCTCAAGGCCTGTAAAGGAGAAACCTTCAACCCCTCCAATTGGGCACATAGCAAAATGCCTAGGGACCGGATGTAGTGTGTCTTTTTTCTTTATTAAGCGCACATGTTCTTGAATTCTGCGCTTTAAAGGCCTTATTGTACGCCCAATATAGGTCTTGTTACACCCACACCTGATCATGTAGACTACGTGACTGGTGTTGCAATTGATGAATGCCTGTATGTTTTTTGTTATACAGTATTAGGTTTATGACATTCAATCTTTTTTAATGGTCTTGCATATTGGCAAATGTTGCAATGTCCACACCGAAAGAAGCCTTTTGGTATATTACTTATGCCTCCGGCTTGTTGTGACGAGAACAGACTAGGGGACAGAAATGTCGCCAGTGATTTGGCCCTGCGGAAAACTAATTTGGGCCTATTATCTGTGATGGTTTTTAACCCCGCATCCAATTTAAGAGTATCCCAATGTTTCTCAATGATGGTTCAAATGTTTTTAGACTGGCTATCTGTTGTGTAATAAAGAGTGGTATAGGTTTGGATTGTCCATCACTCCACTTGTTCTTCTTTCCCCCTTGTGTGGACAAAAGATCTTCCCTACTCATGTTTTTATCTAGGGCATATGTCTCTAAGAGATCTTTTTCTTTGTACCCCCTGTCTGTAAATCTGGCAATAAGGTTATGAGCCTGTGCCTCAAAACTGTCCTCAGTTGAGCACAATCTCCTTAGGCGCATAAGTTGTCCCTTGGGTATGCCTCTTTTTAAGGGGGCTGCATGGTTGCTGCTAGCCATGAGGTAGGTGTTCCTAGAGTTGGGCTTCCTGTACACATCCGTCTGTATCTCTCCCGAGATATCTATATAAATCATAAGGTCCAAATAACAAATGTGATGTATTCTGTGCTCATATGTGAAGTGTAAATTATAATCATTAGAGTTTAAGGTCTGAATAAAGCAATCCAGAGTTTGTGTGTCACCCTCCCAAACAAAAATCAGATCATCAATGTAACATCGATAAAATAGGATGTGTTTTCTAAATGCGTTTAAGTCACCATAAATAAAGAGTGATTCCCAGAAATCCATAAATAGATTAGCATAGGACGGTGCAAAGGATGTGCCCATAGCTGTGCCTATAAGTTGTAAATAAAATTGTGCATCATAACTAAAGTAATTGTGTGTGAGCAAAAAGGTGATGGATTCAATCAAAAACACACATAGTGCAGGGGAGAGACCAGATCTATTCAGAAAATGTTGGGTAGCCTCAATGCCTTGTCTATGGCTAATGATGGAGTATAAAGACCGTACATCCATCGTTACCCATATACAATTGGGATTCCATTGGATAGTTTTAAGGTCCTCAATCAGATCTCTGGAATCCTTAATGAACGATGGTAGACCTAGCACCAGAGGCTGCAAAAATGAATTAACATAACGTGATAAGGCATCTCCCAAAGATCCAATACCCGACACAATTGGCCTCCCTGGAGGTTGCGTCAAGGTTTTATGGATCTTTGGGAGATGATAAAAAATGGGAATAACCGGATGTGGAGGGTATAGAAAGCCCAACTCTTTTCGAACCATCATTGAGAAACATTGGGATACTCTTAAATTGGATGCGGGTTAAAAAACCATCACAGATAATAGGCCCAAATTAGTTTTCCGCAGGGCCAAATCACTGGCGACATTTCTGTCCCCTAGTCTGTTCTCGTCACAACAAGCCGGAGGCATAAGTAATATACCAAAAGGCTTCTTTCGGTGTGGACATTGCAACATTTGCCAATATGCAAGACCATTAAAAAAGAATGAATGTCATAAACCTAATATAACAAAAAACATACAGGCATTCATCAATTGCAACACCAGTCACGTAGTCTACGTGATCAGGTGTGGGTGTAACAAGACCTATATTGGGCGTACAATAAGGCCTTTAAAGCGCAGAATTCAAGAACATGTGCGCTTAATAAAGAAAAAAGACACACTACATCCCGTACCTAGGCATTTTGCTATGTGCCCAATTGGAGGGGTTGAAGGTTTCTCCTTTACAGGCCTTGAGCACGTACCTATTACAAAAAGAGGTGGAGATAGACTTAAACTTTTAAACCAGAAAGAAATGTCCTGGATCTTCTGTACAGATAGTCTCCATCCATCAGGCATCAATATCGATTGGGAATTGGCCCATTTTTTGTAGAGTTCCCTACCTACCTATATAAATAAATATATAAATAAACAAATTATGTATATATTAACATCTATTGTTTAGGTGTATACTGTTAGGTGACTTCATTCCCATCATGCTCACTGCATCATTGTTATCATTCTTAATAATATTATGCGAGTATTCGTAACAACATGAAGCTTTTCTTACATAGTGAGTTTAGAATTTTCTGTCCAGTTTGCTATTGACGCATATAAACAAAAGTACAATATCGTATAGCATTTATGATATGCAATATAGCATTAGTATTTCTATGGTTGCATATTTGTATCCCTCTTTTTTCATAGCAATGTATACATTTTCTGCATTATGATATAATATAGTTCATATTCCTATTATGTAGTTCTTGTTTTTAATAGACTTGGGATTTAGCTCACTATGTTTTTATTTGTATTGCTTATATGTATTTGATAGATAGTTTGAATGTCTGCATTTTTTAGTTTATTTAGTGTCTTCTCACTTGTTAGGTGGTTTTTTCTTTTTTCTTTTTTCTTCTTCTAGTATTATTGTAATATCTAGATGTTTTATTATATTTCATTTATTTTGGTTCATAGGTGTGTATATCCATCAGATATAATGTATGTGCTAAATCCATTCTTATGCATATATTACATCATTTTGGCTAGAGGTTTTTTCATAGGTTTGTTAAGTATGCCTCAGTTGAGTCATGCAATTTGTTCATTGTGTGTATTTTATTGTTATTTTGTATTTTTGTAACTATATGCGTTCTCCAGGTGTCAGTTTTTGTGGCAGCTGGATCATCTTTCTTAGCCATTATGTCATCTTTTGGCTTGTAACATCAATGTTGCAAGGCTTAATCTGTTTGTAATACATCTCTTCTATTTACCTAGTCCAAACTTTAATTATATATTTCCAACATAATTACCCTTGATTCCATCGTCCATCTACAGCAGTGTAAGGGTTAAGAGGTTCGTGTTAGTTGAGAGCTTAATGACGTCTCTCTATCAGCTGTAGGGACAATTTTTACAATTAGAGAAGGACTTTTTACTCAAATGTAAAATTTTCAAGCTATTTAAGATCAGACCTAGCTGCCACATATCACTCTTTGATAAAGTCGTAAGACAAAACGCGTCAGAGGATATCTTAGTCTTTTTTATCTGGCTCTCATGCCGCAATAAAAGTTTTTTTCTATTGCACGTTGCCTTCAGCCTGATTTCAACCAGCAGTGCTCTGAGCCCTCTCACTCTTTTACCTGTATTTGGGACAAAGCTACATTTTTAAAGCTTCCACTAAATGAGCTTCAGATCAGAACCAACGCTAATGCCACCCTAGCCCATGTTTCTTGTTTTACATACTTGGGCATATGGTTTGACTCCCATTTAACATTTGGGTTGCACATGGATAACCTGACATCCAAAACAAATGCCAAACTAAGTGCACTTTATAGGAAAGGGGGGGGGGGGTTGTTCTGTGAGGATCGGCGTTAGGTCCCGCCCCCGCGATAGGTGCCTCCCGCCCCCGCGACAGGTTCCATGATGACACGGGTGATGCGCCACAGCCCAGGGAAGCTACTCAGAGGCGCAGACATGGGGATACCTCCAGGTTTGGGCTTAGGCCCCGCCCCCGCATCATGTCCCATGATAACACGGGTGATGCATCACGCCTGTAGGAAACAACGCACCGTCTTGAAGAGCGCACAAGTGGTTAATCCTTAACTCCACACTAACCCAGGATCACCTGCACTTGCGGATCACTCCACCTCCGTTCTGCCATTGGGCACTTGCTAGCGAGTGTCCGGTTCATGCTAATGTGTGGCAGCTGCTTGCTGGCTGCTCATTGGTCACCTGCCCTTTATCTGCTCAGCCAGCCCTCTGGCAAATTGGCTGGGCATAATTCTTATTTCCTGAATGTAGTGCTTACCTCAAGCTTCTGCTTCCTTGTCCTGCTGCATTGTGCATTTTTGATCCTGTCTTGTCTCTCAGTGTTTTGACCTTGGCTTGTACCTGAAACCCTGACTTCTCTCAATCCTCAACCTCAGCTGGCTTCTGGACCTATACTTTCTACGCCCCTGTACCCCAGATACCCTCTATGTCTATCCGACCTCTCCAACCCCTGACCACGGCGAGTATTACGACGAATATCCTCACTACTCCAACCCTTACCCTGCTATACGATTATCGCCCTGCACCCCGGACATGCTCACGCGGCTGGAGGTCGGTGTACACTGACATCCACACCTCGGCCTCGCGGCCCCGTCTTGTTTGTGGTGAGCACCCGTTACAGGCTACATCTTTAGCTGATTGGTCCACTTATAGTACTTGGCTCTACCGGGCGATGCTACAGCAAGTTTAAAACACACCATTGACAATGTTTTGACTCTTGCTTTCAAACAATCTGAAAACACACAATATACACACTATTTCCTCACCCAATCACATCTAGTAAGTCCTTAACTAGTCCAGCTGGATGCCCAATTCTTTTAGCATGATGTTCTCTTCTCCAACAAGTTTCCCCAATGTGATCACTACATTCAGCCATGTGTTCATCTGATTCTTTGATGAAATTAAAGCAATTACATACGCTCCCCACAATCACCTTATTGGTAACACTAGGCATCAAATATTTGTAAACTGCCATTCCACATAATGCAGGAATTCAATCAGTCAATGAACTAATTATGAATAATCCCTGTTACACCGGCCCCAGTATCCATTTAACAGGACAGTAAACGTCACAAGAGTTGGGAATCTGGTGGCCTTTGTGAAAATGTATTTTTTGGGAAGGGAACTACTTTATTCAAACATGTAGAAAAATCTCCAAGTAAGTAGCACTGCAGATTAACTCTTGAGTGCCCAATGGTATTTGGGTAAAGTCATATTAAGTGATGCCAGAATGGCCTTATGTCTTTGCCATAACGTTGTGAATAATTCGCAGATTTCAATGAGAAATCTCATTGTGAGGTGAGATCACGATTAGAATAGAAGTGCAGGAGGGGGACTTAATTGGGCAGATCTGGGTCATGTGATCGCTTCACTTCTGGCACATAAAGTGTTAAATAATGAAGGAAAAGCTAAGTCATAAGAACACTTTAAAGCTGGTGGACCTAGTTCAACTCCTCCTGGCAGCACGATTTATGACCTTAGCAAGTCATCTGATCACTCTGTGGCTCAGGCATCAAAATGAGATGCTATGCTGTAAAGGGAATTGACTGGTTGTGCGGCGTGCCTACACTATTCTATGTTCAGTACTGAGTACACTGTTTGTGCTATACATGCATACCCCGCATTAATGTACGCAATGGGACCGGAGCATGTATGTAAAGTGAAAATGTACTTAAAGTGAAGCACTACCTTTTCCCCACTTATCGATGCATGTACTGTACTGCAATCTTCATATACGTGCATAACTGATATAAATAACGCATGTGTAACAGGCTCTATAGTCTCCCCGCTTGCTCACAGCTTTGGTACAGGTAGGGAGACAGTATTGCTGTTCATGACGTGCCTACAGGCGCATGCGTGAGCTACCGTTTGCCTATTGAGCGAGATGTACTTACTCGCGAGTGTACTTAAAGTGAGTGTCCTTAAACCGGGGTATGCCTGTATATGATAAAAAACTGACTCTTCCTACTGTATTCCTAGTTTTCAGGAATATATAACTATTTTTAATTTGTGTATTAATGTATTTATTATTGAGCCAAACACCACAATGCAGCACTAACCTGTTTAATGTGGAACATTTCCAGCAAGCCAAAAATCTTTCTACCCAGCATGCTCTGATGCTCTGGATGGCAATGGACTGCCCTATACAGTACTTTGTGTAAGATTTTTTTAATAAATTATATTGTGAATTTTTAGTACAGAATGTTTGTATACCTTAAATTACATTTGTTATTTATCTGCTCCGTTTTGCATTCTGTTTGTGCCCTTATATTTCTATTGGTTTAATAAGTATTTCAACGCTTGTGTGCAGGCTCACACACAAATATTCCTATAACTTCCCATAAATTCTCTATCTGTTTCCCTCCTGGGCAAACAGGTTTTATTGTCTTGCAGTGCTGCAGCTGCTTTTCACTTCTCATTCTTACACAGCATTCGAATTGTGCATTGAATTGTGAATCATTGCTAGGAGTATTCTGATAATAGCTACTTGTCTTCATGCTCCAGATTTCAGTAAAAGGCCCATGCTGGAAATGGTTTACACATTTAATACAGCTTAGATCTCACTACATTGTAAAATGAAATAATGGATTTTCTAAGGGAATTAATAGATCTGCATATACATCCACATTTACATGTGAAATGCTGTATTGAAATATGCCTGCAGGAAACAGGTTTTGTTTCCTTTTGAATAGCAAGCGGGAAAGGAAAAAGAACATTGTATTACTCTATCTATGATTAGGATATTCTTTAAATAGAATATACCTCTTTAGCTCAGCTATTCTTGCCACATCAGTAGGTGGTTTAAACTGCTTGGAAATCCGCTCTATTTCCCACATTGGTTTTAAAGCATCATTATTAGCTTAAAAGGATGCCTCCTAACTTTATTAAGTAGGCTGTACTTGTTGATGGGAAATGATGTGTAGTTAATTATGTACAGTAGCTATAAAATATCGCATTGGAAAGCTGAAACATTACAATATTTTCAGCTGCAAGATCTTTCGTCCATCACTTTTGAAGGGAAAAAAATGGCATTTTTAGCAATGTGACATTTTTAACACTTAGGCATATTGTGTTCCATAAGGAGACGGACTGTTTAATGCAGACCTGTTCCAATCATTGTTAAGCTCTTAAAAGATAACACAGTGAAGGCCCTTGGAATAAGCACTGTCCTAATCAGAGCGATGCTCACTGGCATGCCTGGCCTCTTCACTGTAGCTTCTGATATTTCTTTCTCACTCTTTCAATGTATTAGTGGTAGAATAATTATAATAGGGCTCTCACATAAGCCTATTATCAGTATAGGAAGGTCACATAAAGGGTAAGAGGAGGCACTCCTTACTTACAGTGCGTAGCAGTCAAAATGCAGGAGGAATAACCGTCCACCACCTAATGGTCCAATGAGCTATAGCACAAAAAGGTTCCTCACTTCTTCAATAAAAAAAATACTTTATTACAAAACATATTCATACCAAAAACTGTTTTTAACGTACAAATATGTTTACTTCTTTTTTATTGAGGTGTTGAGGAACCTTTTTGTGGTAAAGGAAGGTCAAAGAGAGGCATACGTTTATTGTTTGAAGTGGTTCATCTACATTGAATGGGACACAGAGAAAAATGATGAGTAGCATTCCACAATCAAAATAAAAAAGCGAGTGCTACTCACTTATCTTGTTACAAACATGTGCTATACTAAATCATGTTGGGATGCATTATTACTAGTAGGTATAGATCTGACAGTGGAATCAATGCATTTTCCCCCTAGACCTGGTCTTTATCAAGGATCATAATAATTATTCTAATTGCTCGTGTTAAGCTGAATATCTAAAATATTAATCATAAGTGCTGTTCTGCACATGAATGCAAGTCATTCTGTACAATGAGACTTCTTCAATGCATTAGAAGGGGATGAAATGCAGTTTCATTTAAGAAAAAATTATCACGGTCCCCCTTTTTCTTTAACCTGCCTTGTTCAATGAGCTTGTACAATATACTGTAAATCACAATTCGGAAAAGAAGTGATTCTTAAACTGTTCATGTGAAACCACTTGCCCCATCCGATTTTATGAACAACCAAGGCACTTGCACAGAGGTGAATATGCATAATTTCCATATATATATATATATATATATATATAGGCAATACAATACCGTGTTGTGATGAATATCAAAGGCAGCACTGCAATGGTTGGTCAAAAAATATATTGTAATTAACAAGACATCATTCCAACGTTTCGGTCCGCGTGCGGGACCTTTATCAAGGTGATGTGATTACAGAGTGAACATGAACACATATAAATACCTACAAAGACCTATAACACACAGGTGCAACACATAGCAATGATTAAGTTCTCCTTCAGCCGCATTAATTATTTATTTTTTCCCATTCAAGAGGCTTGCGCATGCGCAGTTCGTGCTTCATTGGCCTGCCATGCGTTCCATTAGCCTCAGGCGCCCTCTCAGATTGAGTTACTGCTGTAAACCTCTGACCCGCACATGCGCAGTGACTGCGTTTCACCACACGGGTGGGTCCTTGTGTTCCAGGCAATGCTAGATGCATGACAGGTATGGGAAAGGCAATCATTACGTATGTTAAGCCTTATTTAATCATTGCTATGATCTACCCTCCCCTCCCCCCCTCTTCCCTTTCTCTCCCCTTTCTCTCCCCACTCCCTCCACTCCCCCTTCCTTTTGACCTCCTTTTCCCCCCGTCCTCCCCCCCTCCCCTTTACCCCTTCCCCTCCTCATTTATTCTTGTCTCTTCCATTACTGCCCAGTATCTTAGGAGGATTAATAGGTTCTGTTCAATAATTCTTTTTTGATATATTGACAGAATTTTATTTATGTAAAAATTGGTGTTTTTAATTTGTTTTTAACTAATTCTTGAGTAGTATATATTGTCTTTTTATATTATTTTTCTGTTACTTTATTGTCTGTGTTCCCAATTGTATCAGACCGACGGTGTGTCTGTCAGTCTCTGTGGACTGTCCTCCTCTCAATTCATGAGTGGCTATGTGTCAGCCTGTGGGTACACTTTCCCTGGTAGCCTGTAGATCCCCATGTGAGGAGGCGCATCAGAGATTGAATGCACTCTGTTGCTCTGTCCCTTGTTTTCTATGGGAGGAGCTAGCAGTTTAGCAACTCCGCCCCTGATGCGTCACAGATCGAATGCACCTTGGGATGCGCGATCTGATACTCTCCAGGGGGCGGGACCAGGGATGTGCCTGATTGTTCACATTTCGCCACATCATGTTTAGAGTAGGGGGGTGGTCACGTAGAGATGATGATGCTCCATTGAGGCACCCACGCACCACCGGTTTTGGCGTGAATCTGGGTCTCAGACAGGGTATTTAAAGAACCACACAAGGGCTTTGGATATACTCCTTGATAAAGTGTACGGGTGTACACAAAACGCGTAGGATGGTGCTTACCTCCGTTTGTTTTATGGATTAAATAAAGGATCATTCTTCATCTACCCTGGGGCCCACTTCTTTGACTGTGCACCAGTTCTCCTTTTCTACCTTCCCCCTGTGCAGTATGTGATTTATGATTTCAGGTGTTAAATGGTGAGGAAATAAACAAGCGCAAATAACATCACTTATATATCAATAACATAAAAATAATATACTGTCCTTAGAGAGTGAAGCTCCCGACATAGGATTCAGACCAAATCCAAGCAGCAATCGGAGAAGAAACAGGTGCTCAAATCACATCAGGACATGGAAAGAAAGTAGAAACACAAAATAGTGCAATGGTGTAAACCCCAACAAATATATTCAATGCTGAAGGCTCTATAAAATTTGCACTCAAGTGTACAACGTGATAGTAAGGCGTTGTGGTTATTAGAAGTTACCAACTTATGTTTCCAGATAGGTACTCCAGATCCATAGAAAAGGAAGGGAAATCCATATACAAAAAAGGAAAAAGCAAAATAGTATAATACTCTGAATATGCTAATGCATGCATGATGACGTGTCACATGATGCGTTGCGTGACGTCACACGTGACGCGCCGCAATTTGAAAATTAATGCGGTGGGTTATTTAAGGGAGGGAAATGATGCAGGAAGTTAGATTAGCCCCTGAGGAAGACTTTTAAAGTGGAAACGCGCGTTGGGTGAATCTTTGATTGCAAGGTGGCCCTTATTGGTGACATCCAGAGTGGAGGACGATTTCATTCAGCCCAGTGTATGCTGTGACGGCCGTGGAGCGGATGCTGTTGCTGTGAATACTATCTGTCTGTCCATATGACCCAGGGTGATCTGAATGCTCGCAAACAAAGGCACTTTTGTAAGTGGAATACTTTGTGTTTTTAATATTAAAAACAGTATTATACTATTTTGCTTTTTCCTTTTTTGTATATGGATTTCCCTTCCTTTTCTATGGATCTGGAGTACCTATCTGGAAACATAAGTTGGTAACTTCTAGGTGTTAAATGGTCCCTGAATGTTTGTGATGTTAGATTAAGCATTTTTGTGTGCGTGTGTGTATGTGTGTGTACAGTATGTGTGTATGTTTATGTATGTATGTATGTATATCTTAATTTATAAAGCACCCACAGTGTATACAGCGCTTTACAAAAGGTGTGTGTAAAGGGGGAGTGTATAACAATGGTGTGGGTAGGTGTTGAAATGTAAGAGTGTGTTGCAATTCTGTGCATGTGTGTGGGTACTATGTGGTCCCTATTGGTATAAAGGGATAGAATTACATTGTACATGTTTATGTGTAAGAGGCAGGTGTGTGTGCATTCATACAGCACAGTATAATCCCTACGCTCACACACATTTTAACTCCTCCCTCTGCTCTGGAACCTTTCCATCCTCCTTCAAACATCCAACAGTCATACCATTACTCAAAAACAGCAAGCTTGACCCTACCTGTCTTTCTAACTATCGACCTGTCTCCCTCCTGCCTTTTGCCTCTAAACTCCTTGAACGTTTTATATTTTCTCGCTTGCTTTATTTTCTCAACACCTATTCTCTCCTAGACCCTCTACAATCTGGCTTCCGCACTGCTCACTCCACGGAAACAGCCCTCACTAAAATAACTGACGACCTCCATGCTGCCAAAGACAGAGGTCATTACACTCTGCTCATATTACTCGACCTCTCTGCAGCATTTGACATCGTGGACCACCCTCTTCTCCTTCACATTCTCCATACTCTTGGTATTCGGAGCAAAGCTCTATCCTGGATCTCATCCTACCTCTCTCATCGTACTTTCAGTGTCTTTCTGCTAACACCTCCTCCTCCTCTATTGATCTTTCTGTGGGGGTACCCCAGGGCTCTGTCCTGGGACCTCTTCTCTTTTCTCTGTCTTCTCTTTCTCTAGGTGACCTAATAACATCTTTTGGGATTAATTATCACCTCAATGCTGACGACACACAAATATACTTTTCAACACCTGACCATACTGCACCGACACACTTTATTCGAGCAAATACCCAGTATGTACCTGGCAGATACCTGGAATGCGCCGCTCCTCACCTCTGACAAGCCCCGTTGCGTTTGCCTTCCCAGCCTGGGTTCATGCCTGGCTGACGGGCGGCTGATCTGTTAAATGATAATGATTAGGATTTAATAGGCTGCAATGCTTCGCGTGTCTACCAGATGGCATAAATTCATGAATTGTAATGCAGTATATATATATATACTGTGCAGTATTGCAGCCAGCGGGAATAAAATGCTTCAATCCCTGCCTGGAAAATACCTCAATGCACTCGGGCAGAAAACAGTCACAAACCTCAATACACCCGGGTATACCCGAATTCGTGGGACTAGCCGAGCTCGAATAAAGTGTGTCGCCAGTGTACACCTGCTGTACAAACCAAAGTTTCTGAATGTCTCTCTGCTATGTCATCCTGGATGGCCCTCCGCCGCCTTAACTCAACATGGCTAAAACAGAGCTCCTCATACTTCCTCCCAAACCTGGCCCTACTATCTCCTTCCACATTACTGTTGGAACTACGATCATTCACCCAGTAGCTCAAGCACGCTGCCTAGTGGTCACACTCGACTCCTCTCTCACATTCGCCCCTCACATTCAAAACATTTCTAAAACCTGTCGCATTTTCCTCCGCAATATAACAAAGATACGCCCTTTCCTCTGTTGCTCGACTGCTTAAACTCTGACTCAGGCCCTCATTCTCTCCCGTCTTGATTACTATAACCTCCTGCTGTCCGGCCTTCCTGCCTCTCACCTGTCTCCCTACAATCTATCCTAAACGCTGCTGCCTGAATCACTCTACACTTTCCTAGATCTGTCTCAGCATCTCCCCTCATGAAATCCCTCTCCTGGCTTCCGATCAAATCCCGCATCTCACACTCCATTCTTCTCCTCACTTTTAAAGCTTTACACTTCTCTGCCCCTCCTTACATCTCAGCCCTAATTTCTCATTATGCACCATCCAGACTCTTGCGTTCTTCTCAAGGGTGTCTTCTTTCTACCCCCTTTGTATCTAAAGCCCTCTCCCACCGTAAACCTTTTTCACTGACTGCCCCACACCTCTGGAATGCCCTTCCCCTCAGTACCCGACTAGCACCCTCTCTATCCACCTTTAAGACCCACCTTAAGACACACCTGCTTAAAGAAGCATATGAATAGCACTGTGGATAATCTGAACACATGATACATAAAGCTTGGCCCCCTGCAGACGCACTTACCAGAACTCCCTCCTACTGTCTCTGTACGTTCTCCCTACCTACCAATTAGACTGTAAGCTCTTCGGAGCAGGGACTCCTCTTCCTTAATGTTACTTTTATGTCTAAAGCACTTATTCCCATGATCTGTTATTTATATTATCTGCTATTTATTTGATTACCACATGTTTTACTACTGTGAAGCGCTATGTACATTAATGGCGCTATATAAATAAAGACATACAATACAATACAATACAACATGGGCCTTAGCACTCATGGGAAGACCGTTCTATTGTGTAGTGGCTCATGAAGCTGCGATCTCGGTTTAGGCCACCGGTTGAGTGTCCCAAATATTTTCATAAATTAGAGTTGGTTGCCTAAACCGAGACCGCAGATTCTGGTCCCTAAGAAGTGGATTGAGAACCAATAGTTTCAAGTCATGGTTTTGTGGGACTTTACCCACTACTGTATATCAACTTTTATTGCATTAATACTACAAGCGCAAATCCACATGCTTAATGTGGTGCTGGAAATCCCTGTCAAAAAGGTCTGACAGTGTTATCTTTTAAAACTTTAACATATCACATAGTGTCATCATGTAGCCATGTTTTAGCTGTTGACTATTGTAGGTTAGGAAAGAGGGATTCAAATTGGACAATCTCCCAAAAGTGCCCTTAGCGGGACATATCCAAATGAGTTTGGAGGAAGTAATCCAATTTTATAGCCACATAAATCAGGTTTTACAACCCTAATGACTCATAAATCCTGCAATAAAATCTGATGTATGGCACAATTAATACAAACCCCTTGATTGAAACCATTACAGTTCTGACCTAATTGTAATCTGAAAACCCCCGAACAACTCTCACACAGTAAGTTAGGTGTTTGGGGGAAACCCAACGATAAAGACTTATGGGCCTCTCAATACAATTAGGACATAAGCAACTGCTTCTTGCGGTAAAAAATGTAATGCATATAAATAATCAGGTCTATTCTGTACTTCCCATTGTGAAGTAATTATCTTCTATGAGATGAACTATTGATTGCATCAAAAAGCTTGACTTATAGTACATGATAAACACAAAATTATTTATTTTCACATTGTGCCTTTTAAAAATAACATTATTACAATTAAAGTATGTCTTGGCTTTAAATTTATTTGACACAGTGTTATTTAGCATCCTATGGGATCTATTTGTGCTATTTATTAAAAGTGATAGTGCTGCTTATTAGGGTACTATACAGTAGCACAGAAACTCCCATTGACTTCAATAGGAGTTAGTTTGCAATAGTGGTCCAATTGGCTCTATTGCAGTTTAATTACTTACCTACAGTGCTATGTATCAGGGCAAAAGTGGTGCCATTCTGAGGCACTAAACTAGACCTGATATATCAAAGAACAATATTCAATTGAAAGCTATAGGATATTTGTTTTAAACCATCTGGATTGTTGAAATTGTTTTGTCCTAGAAGTGTACCACTTTTGCCTTGATAGATAGACCACATTGTTTTTCACTCAGCCATTTTTAAGCATTGTTTTATACATTAAATGGTAAATTAGTGAAAACAAGATGTACTGCAATCTTGTGACCTGTTGGCTTACTTCAAAACTCTTTTGGTTTGATTTAAAAAACAGTGGAATCCCTAATGAATAGCAATGATTGGACCATCATTTTGTGAATAAAGTCCATTGTACATAAACCGGATGTTTTCCAGAACCAGTAACTTAGACACATATATCCATACTTACTAAGCAGCCCTCTGCCTTAAAGAAACTAAAAAGACTGACTGTGTACACCCAAAAAGAATTTAGAAAAAAAATAAATATATAAATCGCTTACATGTTTAACAACCAACCTAAAGTGAAAGTCCCCAATTCACTAAAAACTTGTATCTCCAGTAGCAACAGTAAATGAAACATAGAACCATAGCAACTGTGGGGAACTGAGACACAGAGGGACAAATATAATCACAACTCGACCCCGCACACAAGATGAAAATGTAACATATAAGTAATCTTAACAGAAATTAGATTAAGTCATTTTCAATTATTCTAAAGAACAAAAGATATTTTATATATACAGTGTATATATATTGTGACATAGTCCAAAGATGTTAGGCAGCTTTCTGCCCCGTTTTAGAGCAGAAAGTGCAGGAATAGTTAATGATCCGTTCCACAGCTTCCCATTAACTCAGGCAGCTGGATGGAAAATCCAGACCACAGATTACAATGGCTCTAGTTCTCCCTCACCTGCTCTTCTAATCACATGCACAGGTACTTAGAGCAGAGAGGTTTTGCATTTCACTCTCTCTCCTTAGAGCCTGGAGGCTGGGAGTATCGCTGCTCCCCTGCATCCAGTATCGGGGTTGATGGCCCCTCCAAGTATCACAGTACCAGAGGATTTGCCTGGACACGGGACCGAGTTCCCACCACGAACAGATAAGACCAAACAAATGTTTACTGCTGTTGCTAAAAGACTGTGCTGTATCTAAGTGACCCTAAATGAGAGAGCATTGTTTTAAGCTGGGGAACCAGGTTAGTTGGCCAGCAGCTGTTAGAGAGACTGATTCTATGTGTAGTTAGATCCCTGAAAGGGATAGGATTTTGTTTATATAATTTGGTTTCTTTTTACTTGAAATAACAGTGTGGGAAATACTGTAACAATGAAATGAGTGAACTGCTGAATGAAAGTATCTGAGTACCTCTAACCTACACATGTTAAAGCTGCAGTACCTTACTTGGATGAAAATAAAGCAGGCAGAAGCCTGAGTTAAGCAGCTTAATACTTTGCATGATCCTGTTTTTTGTATTAAATAACCCTAGAAGACTGTGTCGGGAAGAACCCAGACAGACGTCAGCACTACAAAAGAGGGGCGTTTGTCACATATGGTGGAGAATGCGGGCAGACACTAAAAAGTCTGTGGGTTTGCAAATAAATGCGGGGATTTAAAATGGCCGCCGAGCTGAACTAAAGTACAGATGCTATGAGTGAAGTCTGTCCCACTGTGTATATCAGTTGTGCTTCTAGCATACACAGAGAATGTGCGAAGTGTGGATGCAATAGCACCCTGAACCCAAACAGAAAACCAAAATGTTTTGCTGAAAAAAAAAAATTTTTTGCATCTAGCAAATGCTGTATGCAAGTTGCTGAAGTGAGTGAAATTGCAGCTAGCAAATTGTCCCTGCCGGGTTTCTAAAATGGCCGACGTGAAATGTTTGTTGTGTAATGTACGTAACCATACAATACAGTGTCCCTTCAGGCCATACTATGATCACGACCCTGGAGGAGAGCCGTACCCACAGATGAATTTAGTATGCGGGGCCTGTCGTGAAGTAGGTCACATGGAAGATGTGTGCCCCAAAATTTTCAAAGACAAACAGCTGCAAAAGCAAGCAACACCCTGTGAGTGCAAGCAAGATGTGGAAGCTGATAACAGTGAGTGTGTGCCCAGTACCACTGATATCTCTGGAGCTAATAAAGCAAAAAGAAAGAAAACTGTTCCTCAAGTCACAGGGGAAGTGAACGAGCCACTTGAACCTGCACTGTCAGGACATGCGTCAGAAAGGCGCCGAGATGAGCAACAGCCCATAGGGCCTGGCGCAATCGTCCCAGGAATGACGACACGCCTAGAGATGACAAAGGCTACTGCTACCATCATAGGCAGAGAGCCAAGCGAATCAAAGAAAACAAGAACTGACTGGAAACTATGCTATGAGATGTCCCAGAAAGATGTGCAAAACTTCATCACAGAGTTAGGGGTTTCTCGGCAAGAGGCTAGCGCGCTTAAAGCAGAGCTGGAACTCTCACGCCATGAGGTCTACGCTCGCAGCACAGAGCTGTGTACATTGAAGGAAACCTATGAGAATACCCTGAGTAATTTAGAGACTGTAAAAAGAGAGAATGTAAGTCTGACACAGAAAAATTCAGACTTGACTGACCAGATCAGTGAAGGTGATGAGAAGCTTCACCAAGCAGAAAAAGTGGAGAAGCAATTGATCCAGGAAAAGTTAGAAATGCAGGAAGCACTGCAGAATACAGAATCAGCGGCGATCCAGGCGACACAAACTGCAGAGCTCCAAAAAATGGAGGCGCTGATGCAAACCCAGAGCAAGCACCAGATAGAGGTGAAGACCCTGAGGGAGGTCTGGCACGATCAGGTTGAAGAGCTGCAGAAGCAGATGGCTGAGCGCGAGATACAGTGCGCCAAGAGAGAGGAGATCTCCGTCCGTCAGGTGGTCTGCCTGACATTGCGCTATGAAAGCGAGATGGCCGATATCTACAAGCAGCTGGACCACACGGCAAATGAGGGGGCCCGGCTGCAGCTGAAGCTGGACAAGACCCAGAAGGAGCACATGCAGCTGCAGGTCAAGAATAGAGAAAATGAAACAGAGTTAAACCTCGCTCTGAAACAGATGACGGACATGGGAGAAGCGGCTAAAGTGGTTCAGTCGGGCTATCAATCCTACCTCCTAACCAAGCAAGCTGTACGTTCCTATACGTGTATCTTCAATGCTGTTGCAATATTACGATTTGCTATAAAGATGAAGTTGGAGAAAGAGATTCCAAGGCTAAAAGAGACACGGTCACAAAAGGAGACCAGGGAACGTAAACTCAATGCCCTCACTGATGACAAAGAGGAAGGAGAAAGAATTGACTTTGATTGTGCTGCTGTTATTCCAGAAACAGATAGGCACCCTCCTGAGAATATTCTCCCTGATCTGGGATTCAAAAATCCAGATCCTCAATTTCATTTACGTTGTCCAGAAGATTATCAAACTAGTGGACACACCCAGGACACCACAGAAGATGTTTTAGCCAAGTGGGTGACAGTTCCTGAAAACACAAACTTGTTGACAGATCCTGATGACGTGGTTAATATGGACTACGTTTGTACAGAGGCAACTAGGTCTCCAAAACCCAAAGGCCTGGTAATGGCCACAAAAGGGAAATCAAAGATTGAAAAGAAAAAACAACGAAGGTTAACACGGCGCCTGAATAGTTCCATATCTCACCAATCTGGACCACACTGTGGAGCCAAGGAGAATCCGGTCCAAGGGTCTCATCAGAAGCTAAAGAAACAGTCCAGTCATTTGCAGGTTGCAGCGGGCTATGAAATAAAGTCAAAGGATGCAATAGACTGGAAGTCAAAAAAAAAAAAAAAAAAAAAAAAAAAAATATGTTTGGGGGAACTGACCGATTTTTTTTTTTTATTACACGTGTGGACTATGTCACGGACACGTAACTATGCAAATAAGCATTTTGTCAATATTACAATGTTATATTGGTTCTCTGTGTTGAAAATGTAGCTAAACTACAAATTAATATACAGGGTTGATGGCCCTTAAGATTACAAGGCTGTAGTATAAGAAAAAAAATATTGGTTGCTTACAATATGAAAAAAAAAAAAAAAAAAAAAAATGCCCTTTTCGGTTGGTAAATTTATAATGAGGTTCATATTCTAGAGTAGAAAAACCCAGGGAGGTAATAGAAATTGTCTGGTTTTGTGAATATATTTAGCAGATCCTGGGTTGTAAGAATGTGTGCTAGACATTTATTTTTCAAAATAGTTCCCTAATAGAGAGCAACAAAAAAATATGTTTGCCAAGTATAGTCTCTTATGACGAAACCTATTGTCCATAATTGCCGTGGGAAAAGTTCATATTCGTGTCATGTGAATACTTAATGTTGTACTGAGGGGTTAGCTCAAGTATTTCAGGTAGGACGCTCACCCCAGTGAGGTCCATGGCCGCTCACCCCAGTAGGTGTGAGCTGGGGAGGGGGATATGTGACATAGTCCAAAGATGTTAGGCAGCTTTCTGCCCCGTTTTAGAGCAGAAAGTGCAGGAATAGTTAATGATCCGTTCCACAGCTTCCCATTAACTCAGGCAGCTGTATGGGAAAACCAGACCACATATTACAATTGGCTCTAGTTCTCCCTCACCTGCTCTTCTAATCACATGCACAGGTACTTAGAGCAGAGAGGTTTTGCATTTCACTCTCTCTCCTTAGAGCCTGGAGGCTGGGGGTATCGCTGCTCCCCTGCATCCAGTATCGGGGTTGACGGCCCCTCCAAGTATCACAGTAACAGAGGATTTGCCTGGACACGGGATCGAGTTCCCACCACGAACAGATAAGACCAAACAAATGTTTACTGCTGTTGCTAAAAGACTGTGCTGTATCTAAGTGACCCTAAATGAGAGAGCATTGTTTTAAGCTGGGGAACCAGGTTAGTTGGCCAGCAGCTGTTAGAGAGACTGATTCTATGTGTAGTTAGATCCCTGAAAGGGATAGGATTTTGTTTATATAATTTGGTTTCTTTTTACTTGAAATAACAGTGTGGGAAATACTGTAACAATGAAATGAGTGAACTGCTGAATGAAAGTATCTGAGTACCTCTAACCTACACATGTTAAAGCTGCAGTACCTTACTTGGATGAAAATAAAGCAGGCAGAAGCCTGAGTTAAGCAGCTTAATACTTTGCATGATCCTGTTTTTTGTATTAAATAACCCTAGAAGACTGTGTCGGGAAGAACCCAGACAGACGTCAGCACTACAAAAGAGGGGCGTTTGTCACAATATATATATATATATATATATATATATATATATATATATATACAGTATGTATGTATGTATGTATGTATGTATGTATGTATGTATGTATGTATGTATGTATGTATTGTGACAGAAACCAGGGAATGGTAATAAATTCCATATATAGGGCTCCCAGGATACTGAACAGCTTCTATCCTGTTTAGGCTGGAAAGTGCAGCCTCAGAATGCATGCACTCCATCCCACAGTTTGGCAAGTGCTGGAACTGAGGGGTGAGGGATCCAGAACAGAGTTTGTCTGCTGCCTGATTTCTGTCACCTGTCCTGCTAGATGGAAATCAGGTATGTAAGGCTGATTTCCTGGTTCCTCTCCACAAGAGACTGGAGGCATGAAGGCTGCTGGAAGCAGAGAGGGGAAAAGCCTTTCCCCAAACAGGTTAAATCATTTTGTACCTTTATCAAATTGCAAAGTTCCTTATTTTTGTTTGTTGGAAGCGGATAAGCCGCCCCAATCCCAGTCAGTGTAAATCTCAATTAAGTTATTGCTCAGGTGAGCAGGCTTTTGTTTTGCTTGTGTTTCTTTTGTATGCAGAGTGGCAGTCTCAGTGCCTGGGACTGAATAAACCAGGCAGTAGCCTGTTTAAAGGAACATCACGTTACGCCTCGTCATTTAACCTACACTAAAAGACCGTGTTCTAACAGTTCTGGACAGACGGCGGAGCCCCGGAGTAAGCCGTTTGTCACAGTATGTATGTATATTATTATTTTTTAATTTATTTTATTTTTTTAAATATAAATCATTTCTAAATTACCGTGTTGGTAAAAAAAAACAACCCAAATGTAAATTATCATTCAGGCCTTCTGGTGTCACTGTATCAAGATTTAAATCCAGAAACACTCATGCCTTACAAGTAAATTGACCTTATCGACACCACTGGACAGGGGAGGAACAGTCTATAACTGTAAATAGCAGGCACGTTATGGTAAAACACAATTGCCCGGATACAGGAAACTCTGTGTAGTACCCTGCTATATTTCTATGGCCTGGCATGTCAGTCCTGGTAAGAGCAGGCAGTGCCAGGGTTAATAAGTCACAAGCTGGTGAGATCACATCCCTTTGTGTTTCAATAATGTAGCAACTTACAGGCACATGTCTGGACCTTGAAGGTGCTGGGACCACATGACAGGATATCGGTCTTGCAACATTAGATTCTGCCCAGTTACTGCCCTCTGAATGTGGGCCTAGATAGCCACATTATATTTTATCAATTAAAAAAAAGATTGACTAACAATATCAAAATACATTACTTACACCGCTTGACTACCTTAGTGGTTGGAATGCCCTCAAAAACTATTAGCCACATTTGGCTAATAGTAACACTTCTGTGTTCTGCCTGGTGATTCAAAGATCCATGGTAATCTGATCACCCTGATTGTGACACGCCCCCTTTATCTGTGGGTTTAATAATCCGAGTTCTACCCCGGGATAAATAACCAAGAACAATATGTTCACCTTCAGTTACATTATTTTTACTATATACAAGGTTTTTTTTTTTACAATTCTTATCAATATCTTTCCTTAGCATATTGAAAAAGGTAAGCACGGATGGATTTTGCACTGAAGGCATGTATTGTGATCTGCATTTGAAAATTGTAGCAGAGATTTCGGTTGCATTCGTATCACCGGAAAAACAGATTTTAGATTTATTTGACGTGCCAAGGCAAATACAGTACAGGTAGATCAAGCTCAAATTTAAATCTGTTGAACTTTAAAGTGGAAACCAAATTGAAACCTTTAATATGTACAGACACTTCTTCGGAAGATAAGGGTACATCAGTCAAACTAAAAACTACTGATTGTGTTGTGTCACTGGGTGCTTTGACCTGGTTCTTAGAATTTTTTTGACCCCTTGGTGTCTTTTGTTTAGGACCTTGTCTAAAAAAAAGAGCCTTAACTGTCTTATACAGTCTCTGAACTGTAATCTAATGATGTTAAAAGTTCAGTCTCTAATGTATTAATTTCCACAGGTGTCTGCTTTGGAGGGGTTCTATTCATTTTTAGACATTGTGATTGTGAAATAAAGTCTTAGGGTCGCTTTTATGTCAGGGGGATACCAAGTCCTCCTTGTAATCAGAAGCACTTTTTTTTTTTTTTAAATGTACCCGTCTTAAAGGCTAGAAGATCTTCATTCAATTTCAGTCATTTGGAATCCAGTTGAGATAATTGTGGATTAATATTCTCTGTAGCTTTAAGATGATCAATATGGATTTCACATTTCAAAATATTATGCCTTATTTTTGTCAACTGTTCAGAAACATACTTAATCACAAGCAATGTTAGATCCAAAGAAACTTTATTTAGAATGTGGCATCCCGGATGCAAAATTCAGAATTTTTACTTCCTATGGTGGGTTCCTGATGCAGAAACCACAAGGTATTCTTTTCTCCTTGCAATATTCTGATAAGTTTAGCCCATGATATTAAAACTCTATTTCCTTTCACTTTACAGTAGGTATTCCAAATTCTTAAGAAACTTGTGTGGCGTATCAGGGTCAAAAGCATCTTCAGGAGTGTATTTAAAATGATTCTTTCTGCATCTATATCACTAAACGTGAACACTGAACAACAGCTGGTAAGATTTTGTGGATTATCCCAATGCACTTCTAACCACTATCCACTTCAGCTTAGCATGAAGCAGAACGGCTATTTAGTTCCTTGATGTGGAAGTATCTGTGAAAGGACAGCAGGTTCAGATATCCCAATTTAGCAAACCTACTAACCTTAATAATGCTTCATTACAACACCTGTCAAATGTTCTGAATTCATTAACTTTATCTCAGTTTCTCAGGGAGGATCAGATTGTTTCTGATCCTGAGGATACTGTAAAAGGAGTACATTGGATGAGATTAAACAATGCTTTTTGCATGGGGGGTTATGCACCTCAAAATGTAAATTGTTTTTTAGATCGGGTTACAAACCAGCAAAGTACAATAAGTACACAACAGCGTAAAGATACAGTGCAATAAGTACACAAAAGGGTAAAGATACAGTGGATTGTTTTTCCCACTACCTTCTCTCTGGCCAGTTCACATGTAAAGAGGTGTATATGCAAGCATTGGGGCATGCTGCAGCAGGACCACACTATGGGTAGTGCTTCTGGGAATCCTCCAATGTTTGCATATTGTAAAATTATAAACATCCCCCAAAAACGAATTCATGCTGATGTGAGGATTGGACCACGGCCCGCCCTCGTGAGGTGTCCCGTGACGTGTCAGGTGTCGCGCCTCACTCTGAGGGTGTGCACAGGAGTCGTGCTGCCAGCCTGGGGGACAACTCACGGATCGGGCTTAGGCCCCGCCACCGTGACATCTCAGGTGACACTTCTTGTGCGTACGCTGCACCCAAGCACCGCATTACCTCTAACAGGACCGGACCTAGTCTCCGCCCCCGCACCGCCTCCCGTGATGCAACGCTACACACCGGTGCTCACTACAAACCGGTGCCGCAATACCAGGGACACGCGAGAGGTTAATACCATCAACTACTTCACACCTGCGATACACTCCACCCCTGCCTATCAGTGCACAATCTACCTCAAGTATTGATTGTTCACAGCCTGGAGGGACTCCAGTTCCTTATACTGTATGCACAGCCAGCCCTAATGCAAACTGGATGAGCATAAACTTTGTTTATGTATGTAGTGCTTGCCTCAAGCATTCTGCTGCCCTGCTGTTGCTCTGTGCATTCTGTCTTGCTCTCTTGTACCTTTTGACCTCTGCCTTCTCTGACCCCTGGACCCCAGCTACGCACAACGACCATTCTGACCTCTACCTTTGGACCCCGGCTATGCACCAAGACCATCCGACTTCTCCAATCCTAGACCACGGCGAATATCACAACCATTCTGACCTCTCCTACCCTGACTCGGCTACACGACCTTCACTCTGCACTTTGGATGCGGTTACGCGGTTGTAGGTCAGTGTGTACCAATATCCCCGCCTCAGCTTCGCGGACCCATCCTGTTTGTGGTGAGCACACGTTACAGCTAATGATGCTTCTAAATACATTCCAGAACATTTCCTTTCTAATCCGAGGGCTATGGTTGTACAATGTGTAATATGATAGTTTTGCGCTTTGGCATACTGGGAAAAGATTTCAAATAAGCACCCTTATCACCTGTGGTTCATCTTTCGTAATCTACATATTGACATGTCCTTGTAGGATACTTTATGTTTTCAAGACCAGCAGAGAATTAAAGAAAAAAAAATTCCGAGCATACTGTACATCAAAAATTATGAAGGGTGTAAGTAAACCTACAACACATCTTATACTATATTAGTGAAAGCACTGTATGCCTGCCTGCATGCATGCATGCCTGCCTGCCTGGATGTCCGGTGTCCCTAGGAGCAATCTCATTGGTCCCTTGGCCCGCCCGCCCCCGCACACCTCTCATTGGCCTCACACACACACACACCACCCCCTTGGCCCGCCCCCCACACCTCTCATTGGCCTGAGGCGGAGTGACGGGCCAAAGGTCCAAAAAAAAAAAAAAACCACACACACACACACACACACACACACACACACACACACCTCTCCCCCTCCCCGCTCCAAATCACCTCTCCCCGCTCCAAATCACCTCTCCCCCTCCCCGCTCCAAATCACCTCTCCCCCTCCCCGCTCCAAATCACCTCTCCCCCTCCCCAGCGGCATCACCTCTCCCCCTCCCCGCTCCAAATCACCTCTCCCCCTCCCCAGCGGCATCACCTCTCCCCCTCCCCGCTCCAAATCACCTCTCCCCCTCCCCAGCGGCATCACCTCTCCCCCTCCCCAGCGGCATCACCTCTCCCCCTCCCCGCTCCAAATCACCTCTCCCCCTCCCCGCTCCAAATCACCTCTCCCCCTCCCCAGCGGCATCACCTCTCCCCCTCCCCGCTCCAAATCACCTCTCCCCCTCCCCAGCGGCATCACCTCTCCCCCTCCCCGCTCCAAATCACCTCTCCCCCCTCCCCGCTCCAAATCACCTCTCCCCCTCCCCAGCGGCATCACCTCTCCCCCTCCCCAGCGGCGCTCAAACTCAACTCTCCCCCTCCCAGCGGCATCACCTCTCCCCCTCCCCAGCGGCATCACCTCTCCCCCTCCCCAGCGGCATCACCTCTCCCCCCTCCCCGCTCCAAATCACCTCTCCCCCCTCCCCGCTCCAAATCACCTCTCCCCCTCCCCAGCGGCATCACCTCTCCCCCCTCCCCGCTCCAAATCACCTCTCACCCCTCCCCGCTCCAAATCACCTCTCCCCCTCCCCGCTCCAAATCACCTCTCCCCGCTCCAAATCACCTCTCCCCGCTCCAAATCACCTCTCCCCTACCCCCGGCGGGGGAACAGGCAGCTGCCACGCGGCGCGTAAGATGGTGGCTCCCCTTCCTCCCTCGCGGCGCCGAGTCAGACGATGGCGGCGCCCGGAAGTACAGGTAGGTGTCGCTCCCCCACCTCCGGCGCCAAACGGAACTGAGAAAGGGCGCATCAACTGAGACGTGTGTGTGTGTGTGTGTGTGTGTGTGTGTGTGTCACTGTCCACTGCCCCCCCCTCCTGTCCACTGCCCCCCCTCCTGTCCACTGCCCCCCCTCCTGTCCACTGCCCCCCCCTCCTGTCCACTGCCCCCCCTCCTGTCCACTGCCCCCCCCCTCCTGTCCACTGCCCCCCCCTCCTGTCCACTGCCCCCCCCTCCTGTCCACTGCCCCCCCCTCCTGTCCACTGCCCCCCCCTCCTGTCCACTGCCCCCCCTGTCCTGTCCACTGCCCCCCCTCTCCTGTCCACTGCCCCCCCTCTCCTGTCCACTGCCCCCCCTCTCCTGTCCACTGCCCCCCCGTCCTGTCCACTGCACCCCCGTCCTGTCCACCGCCCCCCCCTCTCCTGTCCAACGCACCCCCCTCTCCTGTCCACCGCCCCCCCCTCTCCTGTCCACCTCCCCCCCCTCTCCTGTCCACTGCCCCCCCTTCCTGTCCACGCCCCCCCTGCCTTTGACGCCCCCCCTGCCTTTGACGCCCCCCCCCTGCCTTTGACGCCCCCCCCCTGCCTTTGACGCCCCCCCCCTGCCTTTGACGCCCCCCCCTGCCTTTGACGCCCCCCCCCTGCCTTTGACGCCCCCCCCTGCCTTTGACGCCCCCCCCTGCCTTTGACACCCCCCCTGCCTTTGACGCCCCCCCCTGCCTTTGACGCCCCCCCCTGCCTTTGACGCCCCCCCCCCCTTGCCTTTGACGCCCCCCCCTGCCTTTGACGCCCCCCTGCCTTTGACGCCCCCACCCCCCTGCCTTTGATGCCCCCCCTGCCTTTGACGCCCCCCCCCCTGCCTTTGACGCCCCCCCTGCCTTTGACGCCCCCCCCTGCCTTTGACGCCCCCCCCCTGCCTTTGACGCCCCCCCCCTGCCTTTGACGCCCTGCCTTTGACGCCACCCTCCCCTCTCCCTTTGACGCCACCCCCCCTCCCTTTGACGCCCCCCCCTCCCTTTGACGCCCCCCCCCCTCCCTTTGACGCCCCCCCCCCTCCCTTTGACGCCCCCCCCCTCCCTTTGACGCCCCCCCCCTCCCTTTGACGCCCCCCCCCCTCCCTTTGACGCCCCCCCCCTCCCTTTGACGCCCCCCCCCTCCCTTTGACGCCCCCCCCTCCCTTTGACGCCCCCCCCTCCCTTTGACGCCCCCCCCCTCCCTTTGACGCCCCCCCCTCCCTTTGACGCCCCCCCTCCCTTTGACGCCCCCCCCCCTCCCTTTGACGCCCCCCCCTCCCTTTGACGCCCCCCCCTCCCTTTGACGCCC
This sequence comes from Ascaphus truei, assembly GCF_040206685.1. Classification (NCBI taxonomy): domain Eukaryota; kingdom Metazoa; phylum Chordata; class Amphibia; order Anura; family Ascaphidae; genus Ascaphus; species Ascaphus truei. Next base: position 14,119,395 of record NC_134488.1, read on the forward strand.
CCCCCTCCCTTTGACGCCCCCCCCCTCCCTTTGACGCCCCCCCCCTCCCTTTGACGCCCCCCCCTCCCTTTGACGCCCCCCCCCTCCCTTTGACGCCCCCCCCTCCCTTTGACGCCCCTCCCCCTCCCTTTGACGCCCCTCCCCCCCTCCCTTTGAGGCCCCCCCCTCCCTTTGAGGCCCCCCCCTCCCTTTGACGCCCCCCCCCCTGCCTTTGACGCCCCCCCCCCTGCCTTTGATGCCCCCCCCCTGCCTTTGACGCCCCCCCCCTGCCTTTGACGCCCCCCCCCTGCCTTTGACGCCCCCCCCCTGCCTTTGACGCCCCCCCCCTGCCTTTGACACCCCCCCCCCTGCCTTTGACGCCTCCCCTCCCTGCCTTTGACGCCTCCCCTCCCCTGACTCCCCTCCCTGGTGCTCCCCTCCCCGGCGCTCCACTCACATCACCTCCCACACACTGACTGACACACAACTTACTGACACACACACACGCTGACTGACGCACACACACACGCACACTAACTGACGCGCGCACACACACTGATGACACACACACACTGACTGACACACACACTGACTGACACACTGACACTGACTCGCACACACACACTGGCTCACACACACACACTAACTGACGCGCGCACACACACACACACACACACACACACACACACACTGACTGACACACACACTGACTGACACACACACTGACTGACACACACACTGACTGACACACACACTGACTGACACACACACCGACTGACACACACACACACCGACTGACACACACACACCGACTGACACACACACACCGACTGACGCGCGCACACTGACTGCCGCACGCGCACACACCCCCACACACACACACTGACTGCCGCACGCGCACACACACTGACTGACTGCCGCACGCACGCACACACTGATTGACGCGCACACAAACCCTGACTGACGCACACACGCACGCACACACTGACTGAGGCTCACACTGACTGTGTGTGCGTCAGTCAGTCTGTGTGTGTTTGTGTTTCTGCTTCAGACTCACTGACGCGCGCGCAAACACACAGTGACTGACGCACACACGCTACATGAAGCTGTAAAGGAGGGAGGGAGGGAGGGGGGGACTGGATTGATGTGAATGGGGGACAAACAGAGAGAGGGGGGAGGAGAGAGAGGGGAACGGGAACATTACATCCCGGGCAACGCCGGGTCTCTCAGCTAGTGTCCAATATTATTTATAGTTTTGCCATAATGTGTCTGTTATGCTCATAACAAATACAGTCTGGGTTCCTCCCCTCTCACGATAGCAAAAGGAACAATTTGCATGAAAATTTACATTTAGGTTGTATTTTATCACCACTCTCTCTTTATGACATAAAACTTGTTTCAGGCTCCTTCAGTAAAGTTAAAGCCTTAGATAGGTCCCTTTTACTTAAGTCCAAATTAAAGAGAAAATCACATTCAAGTTGTGATACTCCTAGACCCACTATGGACCATTTAGAAATGTGTGAATCTTTATATATTTTAAGTATTGTTCCTAGATCTAAATAATTTGTCAAATTAGATGTAGCACTGGGGATTTTTTTCCTATTGATGTATACATTAGGTCACTTTTCTAGTAGCCCTCCAACTGACACAAACACATATATATATATATATATATATATATATATATATATATATATGTCTGTGAGGATCCTTAGAGATTCAATATACCGACACAGCACAAGAGATAATCACATAAAAGTAGTTTATTGGGTCCAAAATGCACACATAAGCCCGATGTTTTGGTCCCGAGGTTGGACCTTTTTCAGTATCCAGTATATTGGATCTCTAGGGATCCTCACAGACTTTAACTATTCACCCTTTACCGTGCACCACACTTGCCAGGCTTTTTTCAGTGTGTGTGCTCTCTCTCGAAAAAATGGTGTATAAAATGTCTTCTTAAACCCTATTGTTTATAAACTTAGCTCATCCAATAGACAATAATTGAATAGCAAAAAAAAACCCTCACATACAGCAGTTTGGAGATCTGTAACTGAAAATGGTTTCATCTGAGCGAATCCACCAGGATACTGGAAAAATTGACAGAAAACGAGAGAGTGCGACGCACCACCAGATGAATGAGTAGTGAGAGGGTAACTTCTGTAAAAAATAAAAATATTTTGTCATGATAAAACGGGGGTTCAGCAGGCCACCTATATGTTTCGCGTTAATTGCTTTATCAAGGTGCAAGATCCTCAATCCTGAGCAATTAAACGTCAAGCGAACCCGGAAGTGTCCAGGGTTTGCACCATCCGCGGCTACGTTCCAAAACTAGAAACGTCACTATGCACATCGAACCACTCAACAAATAAGTAAAACGTAATTGACAACTGAAACACAATTACGTACAAAAGGAAATAATCATATTTGAATACAGAAAATTGGAAAATATATAGCATAATCAAGACAATATTTTGAAAAAATAATAAATATATATATATATATATAAATATATATATATATTTATATCCACAAATATTGAGAATTTGTGCCTCCAACACACATTTATAAACAAACTAGCTGATATACCCGGTGTTGCCCGTGATTTACCCCCCTTCACAGCTGACTGGCCCCCACATTCACAACTCCATTCCCCTTCACAGCTCAGTACCCCCATTTCTTCACAGCTCCGTACCCCCACCTCTATATAGCTCCGTTCCCCCCCCTTCCTTCACAGCTGCGGTCTCCCCTCCATGCACCCCACATCACTCTCCCCCCCTCTGGCCTCCACATCACTGCCCCCCGCCTTGCATGTCACATCACTCTCCCCCCCTTGCACGTCACATCACTCTCCCCCCCTTGCACCTCACATCACTCCCCCCCTTGCACCTCACATCACTCTCCCCCCCTTGCACCTCACATCACTGCTCCCCTCTGCATCATCCCCCGGCCCCCACCACACAAACTGTCTCCCATACACACACACACAGTGTCTCACACACACACACACACACACAGTCTCCCATACACACATACACAGACAGAAGTAAGAGGCGCAACTTTGGAGGTGAGTGCCAGTGGAAAGAGGAGGGGGATTGGGGGGGAGGAAAGGCGGCAATCCTAGCAGGAGGCACCCTGTCTCCACCTACCGCCCACCCCGGGGGACAGTCAGCCGTACCGCGCCCGCCACTGACCTGCTCCCCCCCGCACCCATCTCCCGCCCCACACAGGCAACCAGGGGCAAGGGCGCAGTGAGGGGGAAGGGAGCGACGAGGGGAAATGGATGCACCGGGAAGAAAGGTAGCACTGTGGTGCCGGTGGAGCAGCATGGCCCTACAACACGCGTGGAGTGTGTGAGGCGGCGGGTCGGGTGGAGGGTGTCAGGCTGAGGGGCAGGTTGAGGTGTGGAGCGGCGGGTGGAGGGCGGCGGTGGCGGGGGTGGATGGTACCTGGAGTCTCAGGCACAGCGTGTGGCTCTCTGTCAGAGGGTGGCACACGGTGTCGGAAGGACGGCGGAGCTGGGGCGGTGAGGTGTTTTCTGGCACGCGGCGCCCCTTGCAGCCAGCCGCAGCTAACAGAGGCGGGATGATGGCGGGGCGGGTGGGCGGTGGGGCATGCAGAGAGGAGTAGCAGTGATGAAATGGAGGAGTAGGAAGCAGTGTCCTGGCAGTCACCAAATGGAGAGTGAGGAGAGGGAGTCCAAGAGGTGCACGCGGTGTGAGGGTGGTGTGACTGTCACACACTGCGTAGGCGTGGCCGTGATGTCAGGCTTTCCCGCAGGCCAATGAGGTGTTGCTGTCCACCGGCCAATCACAGAGGGCACAAACAGACATCTAAACATTATTTCACTCTAAAGATATTGCTTCCAAACATCCGACAACTGCTGGAAGTGAACCGGAGGGACTATCCAACAGCTGATGTTTTCCAGGACGGTGTGGCCTTGTTGGTGGTGATTATATCACAAACTGCCTTTTTATCTTGTACTCTTGTGAGTGTTCTTAATCCCCTTGTCGTCTTTTTAATCATTAAATGTACTGTTTTACACTATGGGACATGCGCTCTCTGTTCTTCTCTTTCTATAGTCTTCCTGTGGAATTGGGTATTCCTTCTGAGAGCAGCCGTGGATCCCTGAGCAGCATTTCCAATTACCATTGATTTTCCATTGGACTTGTACTAAGGGTTGGACTTTCTTCCATTTTTTTGTCCCCTTTTCTTCCCTGTTTGATATATGTTATTACAATATATTTGCACGTGTTTTTTATATATATATATTTTTACACATTTTTAACACTTTTTCATATTTTTCATATTGTTAGATTGATAATTTTAATTTTATTTTCACTAATATTGTTCACATTATTTGCACGGTTGAATTAATTTTATTTTACCTTGTTTCACGAGTGGTGCTACTGAAATTTTTCTTTTATATATATATATATGTAATGGTTTTTCTGAACCGGCCTGACCCACCCAATCTCACATTGGCCCCTGTGGTCTAACCGGCCCCCATTACAGTGTGGTAGTGTCTGGTGGTGCACCTGTTGGCAACAGGACTCCTGAGTCTCCCGCATGATGGTGTGTGGGGAGGACCCGTCCAGACAGGCAGCTGAGGTAGTGTGCTGAGTCTCACCTAGTTCCAGTGCAGCGCCTCCACCTCATCAGGGTCCCTGCGTCCGCATGGGGATGATCCTGTTGAGGAACTCCTCCGTGGTGCTCCTCTCTGTACATTCACTCCACACATGTACATGAGAGGGTTTGTGATTGAGAACATCTTTATTGAGTGATGTGGGCTAGCTGCCCCTCGCAGTAGATATCTAGCCACTCATGTCCAGTCAGTGCCTCCCTTTAAAAGGTGTATCTCTCCTTAGATAGGGATTCCCTATCCCCGCAGGGATCACTGCCCTGTGCCAGGTCCCTGGACACAGTCTCCTCTTCAGTTCCTATAACATAACTAGAACTCTCAGTAACTCAGGCTAGTACTAGAACTTGAACTCCTGCCAGAACTCCTCCTCCTCTTAGCAAAACTGGACGCAGATCTAACTTTAGACTCAGTGCTGTGCCTGATGTACACTCTGGAAGCTGACACACCTCTGACATCACTAACCATGGAGTCAGAGCATGTGACTACTCCCATCCATACACAGGGCACCCCACCAGGGTGTGAGGGCAAACCTCCATAATTACTGCTGGCATGCCCACAACTTACCAGGCCTTACTGTCAGCAGGAGAGATGACTGTAGCCATTTTACATGACCGCTACATATATATATATATATGCCTAAGACATGCAGATGAGCATACAGTTATATTTGCATATTTGCTTTCCTGTGGAGGGTTTTTGTCACTTTTTTTACTCACCATAACTTAACTCAGTATTATGTTTTATATATATATATATATATATATATATAGAGATATATATATATATATATATATATATATATATATATATATATATATATATATATATCTCTATATATATATATATATATATATATATATATCTATATATATATATCTATATATATATATATATATATATATATATAGATATATATATATATATATATATATATATATCTATATAGATATAGATAATCTGAACAATACAGAAATTCATAATCTGTGCAATACCGACATTCAAAATGTCATATAATTTGAATGTCAATTTAAATTCTAATTTAAATATACTTTAAATACAATATATATATAGATATATAAACACAAGATAATAAGAAAAATAATTCTATATTTATCAAATATATATATATATATATATATATATATATATATATATATATATATATATATATATATATGCAAATACAACTGTATGCTCATCTGCATGTCTTAGGCAGGTCTGCAACCCCACCTTTCACCATTATCACCCAACATACAGCACTTCCACTGCAGCAAGGGATTCTGGGATATATATATATGAACCTCCACAAATATATAAGTAACTTAATGTAATATACTATTATATAAATTACCAATACATAACAATGTAATATTAAAAATAATATGCTAAGGAACTAATAATGTATGTATGTACGTATGTATGTATGTATGTATGTATGTATATATAGCTTATAGGGGACCATGTTATATGGTTTTGAAGCAAAAGGTAGCACTGTGTGTTCATTTGCATGTAATTTCCCAGAATCCCTTGCTGCACTGGAAGCACTGTGTGCTGCGTGATAATAGTGAAAGGCAGGGTTACAGACCTGTCTATGACATGCAAATGAGCACACAGTAATATTTCCATTTGCTATATAGGAAGGGTTCACAGTGTAGTGTAGGACCTGCATTAATTTGGTTGTACCTTGACTTTGGTATGCAGGCTTATGACGCTTTGGCCAAAGGGTTTCACTAAATAACCAAGTAATTATTAAAGTACTTATTACCATATACTGTATGTTTTGTCAATTGGATGTAGCATTGGGCACCCCTGTCTTTTCTTATATATATATATATATATATATGTTATATAAATGTGTATGTGTTAATACCTAATCTCTAGATGTGCACTAGGAACAATTGATATCAGTGGTTGGATGTGCCTAGTGACGTTTCTAGTTTTGGAATGTAGCCACGCATGGTGCAAACCCTGGACACTTCCAGGTTCGCTTGACGTTTAAATACTCAGGATTGAGGATCTTGCACCTTGATAAAGCACTTGGCGTGAAACATGTAGGTGGCCTGCTGTACTGCTGCCGACACACTTTATTCGAGCAAATACCCAGTATGTACCTGGCAGATACCTGGAATGCGCCGCTCCTCACCTCTGACAAGCCCCGTTGCGTTTGCCTTCCCAGCCTGGGTTCATGCCTTGGCTGACAGGCGGCTGATCTGTTAAATGATAATGATTAGGATTTAATAGGCTGCAATGCTTCGCGTGTCTACCACATGGCATAAATTCATGAATTGTAATGCAGTACATATATATATACTGTGCAGTATTGCAGCCAGCGGGAATAAAATGCTTCAATCCCTGCCTGGAAAATAACTCAATGCACTCGGGCAGAAAACAGTCACAAACCTCAATACACCCGGGTATACCCGAATTCGTGGGACTAGCCGAGCTCGAATAAAGTGTGTCGCCAGTGTACCTCCATTTTATCATGACCAAATAAATATTTATTTTTTTACAGAAGTCACCCTCTTTCTACTCATTCATCTGCTGGTGCGTCTCTCGGTTTGGGTTTTGAGCTTGCTAAGTCTGTATATGTCTAAATGTAAATTGGAAACAATTTTGGGAGGTCTGGAGATCTCTCCTTAGTTTTAAACTCGGCCATCGCATTTCTATTTAATCAGTAGGTCATGAAACACATATGTGAATGAGTAGTCTATTATGAGATTTCTGACGTCATACGGGGTGTGGCTACATCTCTGCCGCACAGGTGGTCGCTGGGTAAGGATGTCCGGTCATACTACTTCCGCGACGCCGGTTCCACTTCTGATAATTAGTAAAGGTATACATTTGAATAAAGTACTGCTGTTGTATTTTTTAAACACTGATGAAGCTCAATTGTGTGACCGAAACATTGCTTTCTTTAGCTCTGGAGCATATCATTTAATGTAATAAAGTCTTATTTTTTCTATCAGAGTGCCCAGATTCTATTTGTGCATTTCTGCCATAAGGAATCTGCTGGTGCTGGAAGATAGCTCACCGCCCATTCAAGTCCATGAGCTGGAAGATGTTTTATGTTAGAAAAATGCTTAGTAAATATTGGCCTCAGTCACATATTTAATGGAGGAGTTTGACCCCTAATCTTAACTCTTAATTACCATCTGAAATAACACCATGCAGATTATGCCAATATCTTCTGGTTTGCCACAGTACCTTTACAGTAATTTGGTGGGGGGAGGAAAATCAGTTCATAATATCTGTATAAACTGTTACGGAAAAAACAAGAAAACAAACAACTGTGCAAGGAGCAAACAGCAGGCATTTATAGCCAAGGGACTGACTTTAATTACTTTGGCATCAACAAGATGAGAAGATGTAAGTTACTCTTTTGCCCCGTGGCTTTCTGTCTTGTGAAATTATTTGAGGTTGTTGGTCAAAGAGAATAGGAGATCTATGAAACATGCTAAGTGGTATTAATGCCTGCATTATAGCTACTTTTAGTTTCTTTAAAATGGTGTTCTTTTCAACGCTGCTTTGTTTATATAGAATGAACCGTCAGTTGTAACAGAGTGTAAAAAGGTATTTGGGGTAGGGGAAAAAAAAGAGAAAACAAACGTCTGAAAATACTAAATATAATATATTATTATCTGATATAGAACAAAAGATTCCATTCCAGTGGCTATAGAGAGAGCTAAACTGTTTAGGGGCAAGTTTAATTTTGTAAGGCATCAAGGATATAATAGCAACAATACATTACCTTATAATTGATTTGATTATACGTTTTGGGCCCTTCACATTGGCAGGGAAGAGGTACAGTAGTTCAGTAAGCCTGACGTTTGGTGAGATTCATAGCTAGTGCAGAATGGGTGAAAATGGTTTGGATCACTCTTTCACGCTTGGAAAATATGGCCCTCAGTCTTTTTACTCACCTTACTTTTTTCATTGTAAAGTAATGTGAACGCATAATACAAAACGTTTCCACTTGTAAAACTGTGCACAACTGATCGTGGTGGGTGTTTAGGGTAATGTACAGATATAGCGCCTTTATTGGCGTATTTGCCTTGTGGCCTGCGAATGTGCCACAATCATTTTTTGGCTATTCGCAGCCGACCTGCGAATGCCTACACTAGTTGCCCTAGAAAATTGACTTTTAGCCTTGGTTGCAATACACTGCAGAAATGATAGTTGGTGCTAGTGTGTCTTCAGACTCTAAATGCAATGTATACCTGTCCCTTATTCCCGTTCATTTCGTATGAGACAATATAATACAGTATGATAGGATATATTGAAATGTATTTAAATGTAACCAACCACTTATTCCCCCCCAAAACTTCATATGAATAAAAATTATTTCAAAATATGATATATATTTTTTATTAGATTACAGTAAGTGACTTTATGAAAAAAACAATAATAGAAATGTCTTCGCTCTTCTTCCAAATGTACAAACTTCTTCTATCGCACCTTCTTCGGGATGGCTGACATGGACATTGTCACCTGTAAAGAGAATACAGTATGTTGTATATACAGTATATACAGTAAATAATAGAAAAGAAATACACTAGTGTAGTGCATGAATTACATTGTGTGGTACAAGGACCTGGTATGGGACCGAGTGTCAATGAATTTCTTTGCATGTGTGTTTATATGAAACCTGGTTTGTGCTTGTCCCTCCCCCGTGTGTGGATGTGATTTATGGGTAGAGGTGTTAAATGGTTCCTGAAAGTTAGTGATGTAAAAATGTGTGTATCTGTGTGAATATAAATCCCGGACCCGGAAAGATCTTTACACACGTCCTTACGTCCTCACGCTGGTGTCAGGATCTGCTCAACCACCGTAGCTTCAATGCCAGAAACCCTACGCGTTTCTTCCCTGATGAAATCCGCAGAGACGGAAGAAACGCGTAGGGTTTCTGGCATTGAAGCTACGGTGGTTGACACCAGCGTGAGGACGTAAGGACGTGTGTAAAGATCTTTCCGGGTCCCGGTGTTCCACAAGAGAGGTGAATGGCGGCCGCACGCTGTAAATAAGCGCTCCCAAAGTAAAGAACTTTCATCTTGGAGACAGCGGCTGATACAGACACAAGATCTGGAACCATTGTGGATACCTATACACACAGAGGTGACCGTGGAGTCTTCAGTTGGTGCATGGGCTGGTCCCATAATATGCCTTATTTTATCGGACAAATTGTAAGTGTGCAATTGTCTTGTCCATGATGTATTAAAAAAATTTCATCTGATTTTACACAAGGATCGGGCGCTTCTTTTTTCTTTTTCTCTAATAGGTACTGTGGGAGTTTGGTGAGCACAAGAAGAAGCAGCCTGGACTTTTGCAATCTATTTATCATGGACTTTATGAGGACTTAAGTACTCTTTTTATTATCATTCATATTGGCTCATTTTTTCATATTGTTTTTTATGTGTCCACAATTTTGATTTTTTAATGAGCCTATCTTACTTGTATTTTTTGTTTAGTTTAGTCCTATGACACAATTTGTGTCATTTTTTGCAATTTATTTAGCAAATTTATTTTTATTATATTTTAATTTTTTATTTTTATTTTATTTTTGTTAACTGTATGCACACTTCTTTTTGTTTTTTATCTAATTTTTAGGCAAGTTATATATGTAATTCATGCCATACATTATTGATTTAACCATTTTATATTAAGCTTATCTACCTGGTGCAAACATTTGCCACATTTATCAGTACTGCAGCAATTTAGGTGTAGTGTGTGAAGGGCGCTGTCTATATTTCTGTCAATATATATATATATATACACTGTAAAGAAAATGTTTGTTTTCCCCTATGCATAGTAAAATGTAAATATAAATAATAAAATACAAGGGCTTAGGGATTTTATTTCAATAGTAAAAATCTAGAAATATGTTGGTTACAATTATCTTAAAGGCGCAATCCAAGCACATTTTTCTTAATATATATACTGTACAGCTCAACCCCCTTACAAAGCTGTGCTTGGGGGTCCAAAGAATCACATCGCGTTATAAGCGGATCGCGTTAGAAATAATGTACAATTGTATGCATTGTACAATAAAGTATTTATGATACCAATAATCATGTTGTAAAGTAATCATAAATACAAAAATTGGGATCCACGCTTGCATCGCGTTATAAGGGGATTTGCGTTGTAACGGATTGCGTTATAACGGGGTTTAACTGTATATATATATATTAAAAGGAAAAAAGAAAAAAACTGCTGCGCTAACTAGAAACCGGGCAATTAAATAGATACATATAAATAATAATAAACAAGATATAACAATGTATATAAAAAATGTATTAGTATGCTGCTGTGGACAAACAGACAGAACAACACAAAACACACAAACAAGGAAAGGGGAAGGAAAAAAGTGGGGGGGGGGTTGGAAAGGGAAAAAAGTGAAAAAGGGAAAAATCTATCACTACAAAAAAGGGAGGGGGGGGGGGGGTGGGAAAGGGAAAAAAATGTCTTCAATCAGCTACTAGATGTTGCTGCCAGTCCTCAGGATCAACCAACTTCCTCTCAATCTATAAAACAAAAAGAGGACAGCGCGGCTTCCATAGTGTGATACTGTATTTTAATAGTAGTAGTAGTATACTCTGCTCCACTCAGTGAAAATGAAGATGAACAAAGCGGACGGGTTCAGAGGTATAGCGGATCGATGCCAAAGTACTTAGATAAGAAATAATTAATTTAAAGTCCAGTTAGACTCCTTTTCCTACGTGTTTCGTCGCTGCATGCGACTTCCCCTGAGGAGCAGAGTCTGACATGCTGGTGTCCAGCTCTGTCCCCGGTTGCCAACTCTCGCAGGATTTCAATATCAGGAGGAGATTGTGCACGCGCACCTTCCTGACGTCCGCAGCAGGAGCCGATTTTACACACTACACGTGGAGCTACAAACGGAGGGTCCCGCGGGTGATGTCAAAGATTTTTTAACCACTGCTTTTTATTCATTTACACATTGTAAGTGTCTTTAATCTATCAAATATACTATTATTAAAATACAGTATCACGCTATCGAAGCCTCGCTGTCCTCTTTTTGTTATATATATATATATATATATATATATATATATATATATATATATATATATATATATATATACACCCTCTTTGAATTCTATGGTTTAACATATCAGGACATAATAACAATCATCTGTTTCTTATCAGGTCTTAAAATTAGGTCAATACAACCTCAGATGAACAACAACAACACATATTACACCATGTCATGATTTATTTAACAAAAATAAATCCAAAATGGAGTAGCTATGTGTGAACAGCTAAGTACATCTTTACTGCTTCTATAGGAATTAAGATGCTAAGTAGCAGACCGGTGCTGCTAATCAAATGCCCTTGATTAATTGATCATCAGCAAGTTTGACCACCTCTATAAAAGCCCAAGTTTTAGCAGTTTGCTGGTCTGGAGCATTCAGGTGTGTGTTAACACAATGCCAAGGAGGAAAGACATCAGCAATGATCTTAGAGAAGCAATTGTTTCCATCAATCTGGGAAGGGTTATAAGGCCATTTCCCAACGATCTATAGTCCATCATTCTACAGTGAGAAAGATTATTCAAAAGTGGAAAACATTCAAGACAATTGCCAATCTTCCCAGGATGGACGTCCCAGCAAATTCACCCCAAGGTCAGACCGTGCAATGCTCAGAGAAATGACAAAAAAAACCAAGAGTTACATCTCAGACTCTACAGGCCTCAGTTAGCATGTTAAATGTTAAAGTTCATGACAGTACAATTTGAAAAAGACTGATCAAGTATGGGTTGCCAGGAGAAAGCCTCTTCTCTCTAAAAAGAACATGGTAGCACGGCTTAGGTTTGCAAAGTTGCATCTGAACAAGCCACAAGACTTCTGGAACAATGTCCTTTGGACAGACGAGACCAAAGTGGAGATGTTTGGCCCTAATGCACAGCGCCACATTTGGTGAAAACCAAACACAGCATATCAGCACAAACACCTCATACCAACTGTCAAGCACGGTGGTGGAGGGGTGATGAGTTGGGCTTGTTTTGCAGCCACAGGACCTGGGAACCTTGCAGTCATTGAGTCGACCATGAACTCTTTATATCGAAGTATTCTAGAGTCAAATGTCAGGCCATCTGTCCGACAGCTAAGGCTTGTCCGAAATTGGGTCATGCAACAGGACAATGATCCCAAGCACACCAGCAAATCTACAACAGAATGGCTGGGAAAAAAGAGAATCAAGGTGTTGCAATGGCCCAGTCAAAGTCCAAACCTCAACCTGATTGAAATGCTGTGAATGGACCTTAAGAGAGCTGTGCATAAACAAATGCCCACAAACCTCAATGAACTGAAGCAACATTGTAAAGAAGAGTGGGCCAAAATTCCTCTACAATGATGTGAGAGACTGATAAAGTCATACAGAAAATGATTACTTCAAGTAATTGCTTTTAAAGGTGATTCTACAAGCTTTTGAATCATAAGGTATATTTAGTTTTTCACACATAGCTTCTCCATTTTGGCTTTATTTTTGTTAAATAAATCATGACACAGTGTAATATGTCATGTGTTGTTGTTCATCTGAGGTTGTATTTATCTAATTTTAAGACCTGCTAAGGAACAGATGATTGTCATTATGTCCTGATATGTAAAACCATAAAATTCAAAGCGAGTGTACTTTCTTTTTCACACCACTGTATATGTGTATGTGTATATGTGTATATGTGTATATGTATATATATATATATATATACAGTGTTCGGCAAACCTATACATTTGCACGCCCCGGGCGAGTGGATTTAACATCGTGGCGAGCTCCTATTTGCCCAAGACGCACACGTGTGGTACTAGGTGGCCAGTAGATTTTTTTGTTTGGCGAGTAGATTTTTTGGTGATTTGTCGACTACTATATATATATATATACATACATACATACATACATACACACACAGACAAAAAGACTGCGCCTTTGGTATCTATATCAACTGCAATAGCGTAGTATGAATCTATTGATATAAGCCCCTATACAGTTAGGTCCGGAAATAATTGGACACTGACACAATTTTCATAATTTTGGCTCTGTATGCCACCACAATGGATTTGAAATGAAACAACCGAGATGCAATAGAAGTGCAGACTTTCAGCTTTAATTCAAGGGGTTGAACAAAAGTATCGTATGTAACGATTAGGAATTGCAACCATTTTCATACACAGTCCCCTTATTTCAGGGGCTCAAAAGTAATACAATCATAAATAAAATGTTCATTTTTAATACTTTGTCGAGAATCCTTTGCAGGCAATGACTGCTTGAAGTCTGGAATGCATGGACATCACCAAACGCTGGGTTTCCTCCTTTGTGGTGCTTTGCCAGGCCTTTACAGCAACTGTCTTCAGTGGTTGTTTGTTCGTACGTCTTTCTGCCTTAAGTTTTGTCTTCAGCAATTGAAATGCTTGCTCGATCGGGTTGAGATCAGGTGATTGACTAGGCTATTGCAGAATATTCCTCTTCTTTGCCTTAAAAAACTCCTGTGTTACTTTCGCAGTATGTTTTTGGTTATTGTCCATCTGTAAAGTGAAGCGCAGTCCAATCAACTTTGCTGAATTTGGCTGAATCTGAGCAGACAATATATCCCTATACACTTCAGAATTCATCCGTCTGCTTCTGTCTTCTGTCACATCATCAATAAACACTAGTGACCCAGTGCCATTGTAAGCCATGCATGCCCACGCCATCACACTGCCTCCACCGTGTTTTACAGATTATGTGGTATGCTTCGGATCATGAGCCGTTCCAAGCCTTCTCCATACTTTTTTCTTCTCATCATTCTGGTACAGGTTGATCTTAGTTTCATCTGTCCAAAGAATGCAGTTCCAGAACTGGGCTGGCTTTTTTAGATACTGTTTGGCAAAGTCTAATCTGGCCGTTCTATTCTTGAGGCTTATGAATGGTTTGCACCTTGTGGTGAACCCTCTGTATTTGCTCTCGTGAAGTCTTCTCTTTATGGTAGACTTGGATAATGATATGCCTACCTCCTGGAGAGTATTCTTCGTTGGCTGGATGTTGTGAAGGGTTTTTCTTTACCATGGAAAGGATCCTACGATCATCCACCACTGTTGTCTTCCATGACGTCCAGGCCTTTTTGTGTTGCGGAGCTCAACAGTGCGTTCTTGTTTTCTCAGAATGTACCAAACTGTTGATTTGGCCACTCCTAATGTTCCTGTTATCTCTCTGATGGACTTTCTTTTTTTTGCAGCCTAAGGATGCCCTGTTTCACTTGCATTGAGAGCTCCTTTGACCGCATATTGTGGGTTCACAGCAACAGCTTCAAATGCGAATGCCACACCTGGAATCAACTCCAGATCTTTTACCTGCTTAATTGATGATGAAATAACGAAGGAATAGCCCACACCTGTCCATGAAATAGCTTTTGAGTCAATTGTCCAATTACTTTTGGTCCCTTGAAAAAGAGGGGGCTACATATTAAAGAGATGTAATTCCTAAACCCTTCCTCCAATTTGGATGTGAATACCCTCAAATTAAAGCTGATAGACTGCACATTAAGCCCATATTCATTATTTAACTATAACTTGAATTTATTTTGGTACACAGCCGAAATAACAAAACTTGTATCAGTGTCCAATTATTTCCGGACCTAACTGTATATGGGTCACTATTATAATTGAATATACAAAATATTATGATGTAGCAACTGTAAATAAGATAATCAACACACAAATATAATAAAAAATATATAATATAATACCTAAATAAAAATAACCAATATATAGCTAGTGACTAAAAAATATAGTGATACAAATATATAATTGTAAAAAAAGAATAAAAAAATGCATATGACATATAATGGGAATACACAATGAGTAATCAAATAGAGTCCAAAAAGAAACCATGAGTAGATAATCCTGTTGTAATAAACTCAAAATGGATGATGGCCCTCTATTCAGGATACTGGCAGCCTTCTACAAGGAAACAACGACCTCCCAGTAGATCTATGAAAAAGAAAGCGCCCGATCCTAGTGTAATAAAATGCAATTTAATTTTCCCAGTAAAAATCCAACAAATTTAAACTCACAAACAAAATAGTAATTAGAGCATGTAATGAGTTATACTAATTCACCAGACGCTGGACTCCACTGATCTGCTCGTACGCCTGTCTCCCACGTGTGATCCTGGCACCTCTGAGCCACCGTCCAGCAGGAACTTCAGAAAGCGCACAACTTCTCCTGATGTCCTCCGGAGACAAACCGCATCATATAGATGTTCCGGATAGGAGGAAAATGTAGCAGGACCTTAGGGGATAGATCGTCAGCGCATAGGAGCGTCTCAGAGTTTTATATATATATATACACAGTTCAACCCCGTTATAACGCAATCCGTTACAACGCGAATCCGCTTATAACACGATGCAAGCGTGGCTCCCAATTTTTGTATTTATGAATACTTTACAACACGATTATTGGTATCTTTAATACTTTTTTTTTTTTATAACTTGAATTTTATTGATGAGTACATGCTTGTTATACATATATATATATAAAAAAAAACATTTAAACAAATATTGTTCAAAATAGCATGTAGTGAACATTAATTAACACATAACTGACCCACATGGTTTTTCGAGCCCTATTTAACCATGTGGTAAAGGATAGTCATTCATATTGTGAGGGGTCGGGGGATAATAATAACAGAAATAAATTATAATAAAAAAAAAAAAAAAAAAAATTAAGAGGGGGAGGGAGGAGGGAAGAGGGAAGGGGTGTAGGATGGGAATGGGAAAACGGAGGAAATGGATGGAATATTCTCTGAAGGCTGTTGAGAGGTCTTTGCTGCCGCCGAATAGCCGCAGTAGCTAGGGGAAGGTATATATGAGCGAACTCATATTGTGTGAGGTATTTGTTGTGGAAATGGGCTTCACCCCACTGCAGGAGAACGCATCTATTGCTATCATAGCCAAATTGTGTCACGCTCTACCCCGGGGATGTCTGTCTGTGCTAGCCAAGGGGTCCAGACTTTTAGGAAATTGTCGCCAGTGTCATTAACTAAGCTAGTTAATTTTTCCATCTGGCAAATAAACCAAATACGATTCCGAATCTTTGGGATAATTGGAACTTCGGGGCGTTTCCATAGTGCTGCGATCTCACACCGCGTTGCTATTGCGAAATGTGCAATGAGTTTATTATGCGATTTTGATAGGCCTTTTACTGGTCTGTTTAAGAGAAACAGCCATGGGTCTGGGGGAATAGAGAGGTCAAAAATCCTCTGGATCCAATTCCTAATTTGTTCCCAAACCAGGGAGATCCGAGGGCAAGACCACAGCATATGTAACAGGTCAGCTGTTCCTCCACATTGTTTGGGACACAGTGGGGAGGACCCTGGAGCGAACTTAGATAATTTGAGTGGGGTGAGGTACCACCTCATTAGGACTTTATATGCGTTCTCCTTCAGTGTTGTGCATATGGAACTTTTGGCAGTGGCTAAAAATATGGAGTTCCAATCTTCTTCCTCTAAGGTCTCCCCTAGGTCTAATTCCCATTGGTTTTGGAATGAAGGGGTTTGCAATTTAGATGTAGCGGACTCGACTACCTCTCCATAAATCGTAGATATAAGTCCCTTAGTGTCGGTTTCTACCCGGCAGAGCTTTTCGAAATTTGTCAGGGGAGGGTATGGGGCGGATTTGTTGTAAAATGCTCTTATCTGGAGGTATTTATAGAATTCTGTGTGGGGGATGTCTTTTTCTAGTCTGATATGGTCGAATGTTTTGATTTTTAGGTTGTATCCTTCTAAATCTTTGAGTCTATTATATCCTTTTAGTTTCCAGATAGAACTGTTGTTACCAATTAGGCCCGGTGCAAAATTCGGGTTGTTCCAAAGAGGGGACATCAAAGAGCATCTTGATGTGAGTGAGTTTTTAATTCTAGTTGCTTCCCAAACCGATAGAGAGTTGGTCATTGAGGTGAGCGGCAGGGTAGCGGGTTTCCTTGCTAATTTAGGTAACCAAATCAGACTACTGAGCTCTAATGGAGAGCACGCGGCACTTTCTAATTCTACCCATCTCTTCAATGTAGGGTCAGAATGCCATTGAATAATATGACTTAATTGAGCCGCTTTATAGTATGCTAACAGGCAGGGTACCGCCAAGCCGCCAGCTAAGGTAGGTCTTTTCATATTCAGTTTATTTACTCTCGGTTTCTTTCCGTTCCAGATAAAGTTAGATATTGCAGACTGAAGTGAGAGTATATCCTTCAGTTTGAGTGGCACTGGTAGTGTCTGGAAGAGGTATAGGATACGGGGAAGTAGATTCATTTTAACGCTATGTATCCTACCTATCCAAGAAATCTTCTTGGAAGACCATCTGATTAGGTCCTGTTTCAACGTCCAAATTAGGTTGGGATAATTTGCATTGTAGATACTTTTTGCATCTTTGGTGATATGAATCCCTAGATATTTTATAGACTTCTTCTGCCAATTGAATTTGAAATTTAGTTTCAGTAGTTTTTCCGTATGTCTAGGGAGATTGATATTCAGAGCTTCAGATTTGGATTGGTTTATTTTAAACCCAGAGACTTTGGAGAATTTGTCTAGTAGATCAAATAGATTTGGTAATGAGGTGAGGGGTTTTGAAATGATTAGTAAGATATCGTCTGCATATAGGGCCGCTTTATGGGATTGAGCGTATGCGTTTAACCCTGAGATATCAGTATTATCTCGAATGCGTGCTGCTAGAGGTTCGATACATAGGGCAAACAGGAGGGGAGATAGAGGGCACCCCTGTCTTGTGCCGCTTTGAATTTGAAATGGAAGTGAGGGGAAGCCCTGATGTATAACCCTAGCGGATGGGCTTGAGTACAGCGACATAATCGCTCCGCTCACCCTATCCCCGAAGCCAAATGCTGCTAGCGTCTCTTTTAAGTATGGCCAGTCGATCCTATCAAAAGCTTTTTCAGCATCCAGACTTAATAGCATAGTTTGAGTGTTATTTTTATTTGCCAATTCTAGCAGATCAATAAATCGTCGGGTGTTATCCGCTGCTTGTCTTCCTTTGATGAAGCCGACCTGATCTGGATGTATTAGTCTGGGTAGGATTAGACTTAATCTGTTGGCCAACAATTTAGCATATATTTTTATATCGGTATTGATTAAGGAAATTGGCCTATAGCTTTTACAATTCAGCGGATCCTTAATACTTTAATGTACAATGCATACAATTGTACATTATTTCTAACGCGATCCGCTTATAACGCGATGTGATTCTTTGGACCCCCAAGCACAGCGTTATAAGGGGGTTGAGCTGTATATATATATATATATATATATATTAAGAAAAATGTGCTTGGATTGCGCTTTTAAGATAATTGTAACCAAAATATTTCTAGATTTTAACTATTGAAATAAAATCCCTAAGCCCTTGTATTTTATTATTTATATTTACATTTTACTATGCATAGGGGAAAACAAACATTTTCTTTACAGTTTTTTCTAGGATACCCCTCAACATAGCTGTGGCTGAGGTACGTGAAGATGTTAGTTAAAAGCTGTGCAACAGAATAAAAGGACAGGATTTACTAACAAACAGTAATTCAGGTGAAAGAACCCTGCTGTGCAGTTAGTCTCACATGTGTTTTTTTCTACTGAGTTACTATTATATTTATAATATTTTTATTCAGTTTACCCTTTTAATGCTAAAAGATATTTAATTTTTTTATTTCAACATTGATTAAATAGTAATACATGTTCAAATAAATCTATATTGAATAATACATTTTACATTCCAGTGAAGAAAATGCTACATGGTCGCATATGATCTACGTAGAACCTAGTATTTTTTTTTGTTATCAACAGACATCAAGAATGGACAAAATGTTCAGATCTAAAATAGAACACTGCTCCTTAGTAAGAAAACCCTGAAGCTCATTGATTTGTCATTTTGATGTACTTCATTATATTTATATATATTACATTCTACAGCACAATATAAAATGTCATCTAAAGAAACCACTCATATTAAATCAATTCTGCGCTTATTTTATACCATGTTTAGGCCTAATTAACATGAGGTATAAATTTTAATGCTAGGTCAGCTAATCTTTACTGGAAATCAATTATTTTTGTCTATGATGAATCTGGCCTTAACTGTGAAGAGGAATTTGTTTGAACTGTGAAATGCATATGGGAATACAGTTTATCTATGTATGTATGTATATCTTTATATAGCACCATTAATATACAGTAGCACTTCACAGCAGTAATACACGTGACAATCATATAAATAAGTAATACACACGACAATCATATAAATAACAATATATACAAATAACACATATTGTGAAGAAGTGACATTTAGGAAATTGAGTCCCTGCCCCAAATAGCTTACAATCTAATTGGTAAGTAGAAAGAATATACAGAGATAATAAGAAGGTGTTCTGGCAAGTGTGTCTGCAAGGGGCCAAGGTTTATGTATCAGTTGTAAAGTATCAGCCACTGAGCCACTCTTTAAGATGAGTCTTAAAGATGGATAGAGAGGGTGCTAGTCGGATATTGACGGAAAGGGCATTCCAGAGGTGTGGGGCATTGAGTGAGAAAGGGTTAATGTGGGAGAGGGCTTTAGACACAAAATGGGTAGAGAGAAGACATCCTTGGGCAGAATCCATACACACATAATTTTCCCAGGTGGGTCTTCACCATTTATAGAAACAAAATGTTTTTCAAACTTGGTGTGGAGAAATACTAGGGTTATGGGCAATTGTTTATGGGATGTATGTGCTAAATGATTGTTAATCGTCATTCAAGTGAGTAGGTGTTAATGACCGTCTTTCACACGTTATAGAATAAACCCCTATATATGTCATTTGTGCAATGGATGCTTTGCATTATTTGTATCTGTTTTATTTGATTTTTACACAATAACATCTTTAAAGCATTCTGGTCATTACAATGTTAAAACTGGAAGCTATTTCAAGGAAGTCTACCTCCCACACAGAATATTCCCTTAGGACAGAGTTGATTCGTACTCTTTTTATTGCTCAATACCATGCAGAGAAAAGTGTACTGTGTCAGCAATATGTACTAATCTCTTTGTCTCTGAACAGGCATTTATGTATTTCCTCCGATCATTCTTGAAAATAATTTACCCCTTTGTTGCTGCCGGGGCATACAAGTCATCCCATTGCTGGCCGTTCTAGCAGTGATGGAGAACATATAAAAAGAACAAGCACCTACCTTTACAGATGCTAAATAACCATTGTTCTTTCATCTTGTTGTACACTCTTTTGTTTGTTTGTGACATGAAAATTCTCCGCCAGTTATGCTTTGTCGCTGAAAAAAAAAATAGGCACGCATCTTTTGTACTGTGCCATAAATTCAATAAATTAAAGAGCAATGTGGAGGAGAAACTGGTTTATAAATTCTTTAAAACATGTTTGGAACTCTCCATATGGTCATTACGATGCATTATTCAGTTGGTTAGGAATACCTTGGGAGAAATACATTAGATATATCTTCATTTTGTATACATCTGTTGTTTCCTGTAATGATTAACAGCCCTGGAATCACACGTTTCATCTTGTTGTGAGTCTTGAGCCATTCATTATAATTAAGAGCCAGTTATCAGTTTGAAAGGGGACTTTTTAAATATTATAAGTTTTTTTTTTAAGTGGTGAAACAATGTTTCCAGGATAGACAAGGCGATCTTTAAATTTGCTGCACTTACAGCAGGGCCAGATTCACAAAGCTCTGTTAACGGTGCAATCACCCAGTCAGCAAGTTGAATTTCTATGGGGCTTCTGAATGGGAACATTTTGTAAAGCATCTGTTTCTTTACATTTAGCCCCCCCTGTCCGTATCAGAGAACCAATAACGTTAGGGGGAGGTGCGGGTGGAGGGAGTCTGGGTGTACAAGCACGTGCTAAACACTACTCCAAAGGGATTAGACAGAAGAAACACCTAACTTTAAAAAAAGAAAGTACCAATACTTATACAGTATATGTTAGATACGTGTAACAAAGGCATCAATTATCCAGATGAGACCCACTAAGCATGTCACTGGAAGTAGTTCCATTTGGTTATTGGAAAGATTGTCCCTTTAAGTAATTTAATATGAAGTTGACCAAAGTTAACACCATGTACGCCTCAATGTGTATCTTCAAAGTACAAAACATGTAGTCATGTTTTCAGACAGAAACAGCATTTCATTAACTATAGCGGCCGTTTACAGTAGTGTTACAAGAGTTACAAAAGAGGCACCTCCAATAACTGGATCTAGCCACAAAGCTAAAAAGATAATATTGAACGTACCTGAGATACCTGGTGTAACCGCTCAATTGTGTAAACCATACAGCAACCAAGAGGTTAACATTGATTTAAAAATAAAAAAAATTCTATGTGAAGTCAACAGGGATTAAAACTGGCCTGGGCATTTATTGATGAATAAAACACTGAATAAACAAATATGTTTTA